>NC_061514.1:22691734-22784749 GCF_022539505.1 Lolium rigidum | reverse complement strand
GCTTAGGTCTTCGGGACGAAGGGTTTCGCGAAGAAAAGGAGGCGAAAGAGGCCGAGGGGGCCCCACACCACATGGTGGCGCGGCCGTGCCATGGGCCGCGCCACCCTATGGTGTGGGCCCACCTTGGGTCCAGCTGGCTCCCCCTTCTGGCTTCCTCCGTCATCTGGTAAAATAGGATTTTTGGTAAAACTTGCTTCCACAGCTTGATCTTCCGAAATATTGCATCCCGACGGTGCTTTTTCCAGCAGAATCCCGGCTCCGTGCTCGATCCCCAAATAATCATGAAACATGCAAAATAGATGAAATAACATAAGTATTGTGTCCCAATATGAAATATATCAATGAATAACAGCAAATTATGATATAAAATAGTGATGCAAATTGGACGTATCAAGTACCAAAATACTTTCTCTACATAAACACACACAAAACCCAAAAATCACTAGCCTTTATTAGCTTTTGTCTACTTTACTTAGGTTTTTTACTTTACTTTACTTTTATCCTTGTATTTCTGATTACTAATACGAAACCTTGTACTTGATAACCACACGGTGGAGTTGGAGACACAAGGCAATAATTTTACTTTGTAGGTTGCTAGAAGAGGAGAGGAAAAATTCAGCTTCTAAGTAAATTCCTCAAGAGTTCGATATAAACCCTCGAGTCACCCTTGTGGGAAAAATACGCTTGATACGACAATCTACGCTTGGAGTCCCAACAAATTGATGATCCCTCTGCGAGCGTCATCAAGACAATTTTCTGGCGCCGTTGGCGAAGAATTGTAAGAAGATCTCACGACCGCATCATCATCAAGCTAGGAGTACGTCAAGTCCCACTGCAACTGCTAGAACCTTTTCTGGCGCAATCTTCATCAACTTTGTGCGAACACCTAAGATTGGGGCGGTTGCACTATGAGCTTTTCTTTCTCTTTGAGATTTTCAAATTAATTTTCGTTCTGTTGTTTTTAGTATTTTTAGTTTCTATTTAAAAAAGAAAAACACATAAAAATCAGTATCAACTTTTTGCTTGGAAACATGGGGGAAATAGCTACAAAAACATTATGAATACACAAACAATCCTAACGATCAATTGGTTGCTAAGCCTGTCACAATAGCTGAAATAACTGCTGAAAGCTTGGAAGTAAGTCCTAGTCTATTAAAACCCATAAATAAAGAACAATTTGAGGGAAGTGCTAGTGAGGGTTCTTCTACGCACATGCATAAGATTATCACTGTTGCATGATGATAAGAGGAGAGATAGACGGAGATTGACATAAACTGTCTCCCAAATGTAAATATGCCTCATTGATACGTGCATTTTACATCGTCAATATTGTGGCATATATTGTTAGTTTTTGTTGATACCCATCATACATCATTATTTATGCATTTGTAGTTGATTTACGGGACTTTCTCACAAAGTCCCTTTCATTGGTATAATTTCTGGGAGGCAGAAAACCTCTTTTTCGTATCTTGTTGTTTCACAGACATTTGAGATATCTAAAAATCAAGGGAAAACTATCAGATCAGTTTTTCACCAGAAGAAGCACCGTGGGCCAAAGAATTCGCGAGGGTAGCCACGAGGGACGAAACAATACATGCGGCGTTCCCCCTGCATGGGCGCGCCACCCGTGCTCGTTTCGTCCTCGAGGTTCGCTTCGCCCCGCACCCTTTATATAGATACCTCCGTTTCACCCAAGAACCTCAGCAATATTTTTCCCGAGATTTACTAAGGCGGCGGTGGATTAGAAAGTCCACACCTACTCCGGGAGAGGGCAGATCCTGCCGCATCGGTGCCTCCGGCGAAGGGGAAATCAACGCCATCGTCATCACCACTCCTCCTTGACGTAGGGGAATACCCTATCATCAACATCATCACCGTCTACAAGATTGACTTCATTCCCCTCATAGTTTGTGTCTGATTGAACCCAAATATTTGTAATTGCTATTTGCATCTTTCTGATTGGTACTTTGTCTTTATTTGGTGGAGCGATTATACATTCAGATTGTGTTATAATCATTATTCCTCTAGTTCATATCAAGTTTGACACTTGTGAATGGTTTCCCATGTTCCTGAGGTCATAGGATGATCTGGATATGATTCTATATTATGTGAAATGAGTATTTTGTCAAGTTTTATGTCTTTTATGTTGTTCTATCATGGTTTTATACGAACATCGACTTCATATTACTACACCTATATGGGCTCATAGGGCTGCACTTTAGTTTAATGTGAGTGTTGGAAGAGACGGAATGATGAAAACTGTTTTCCAATATTTTGACTTGCACTAGAGGGGTTTATGCCAGGGGCCAATGATCTAATTTCTATGTTGGGACATTTATGTATTAATGATTCCTATACTTGCACATGATAATGGCTCCAAGACCCATCATACAGGGTGCATTTGCTCATATCTATGGCTACACATATGGCTAAAAAACGCCGCGTGCGTAAAGCACACACGCTTCTTGTGAAATAAAAATACATGTCATGTGTCAGACTACACACACAATTTTGAGAGAAAAATTAAACGATGTGGAGAGGAGGGTGTCACAAACGTTCGGGCCATGCTGCGACAGTGCCTCGGCAGTGGCGGCGTGTGGGGGGAGAAAGGTGCAATGCGTGTGTGCCGCATGGTGTCTGGCTTGCATGCTGCGTTTTGGACAATTGGTCGAGGAGGTAGGCAGGTGTTCGTCGTCGGTTATGACGAAGAGGACATGTCACGCACGACAGTGAGCACCATTTTGGCCATGCCGGTATCGGCATTGGGCTCATTTGGAGGCTTTAAACCTCAGGTCAAGCTCGGGTTTTTCCGCGGTGTACCAAGTACAAAATGCAACACATTAGAGTTTTGCCAAATTCAAAAACATTCTAAAGATTTAGAAAACATGAGAACTAACATAAAATTTAGTGGATGGTTTGCTAATCAAAATGAAAATTTCTTGAGGCTGTTGTGTTTGAAAATACACCACTACATCTATAACATGCTAAGAGCGGTTGGATTGCAAAAGACGTAAGCAAAGTCATAGTGGAGAGAAATATATAGTTGTATCGTGCATAATAAACTACTCTACGTTAGCGGAAATTCAATTCGGCTCATGGTGCGTATGCTCCCTCTACTAACAAAACATATTTCGAAGTGTGGAAAAATTTTGACAATTTTTTTTACATGTACATCTCAATAATATATGTGTATGCGTCAAGTTTCACGAAAAATAATATTTTTTGTGGCCTATGTAAAAAAAGAGAAAATTTATCCTGTGAAAAGCATTGTTTTCAGCACTGGATTTTGTCTTTTTTACACACGTCACATGATAAGTTCATTTTTTATGAAACGACTTTGTGAGCGTGTAGCACGTGAAGATGTACGTACGAATTTTTTGTTTCAATTTTTTTGAAATTTAAAATATATGTAAGATGCATTTCAAAATATAGGAAGCATATGCTCTCATGTTCCAAAACACCACTCCCGTTAGTTAGTACTTTCATAATGCATGATAACATAGAAGTAATATCATATATGTGTGCATAATTAGCTTGTACACTCATTTCACCTTAAAAACACTACAAGGAAAACCATTATAGGTAAAAATGTATTCTGTGGCGCATCTAAAAGTGTGTTTTACACAAAAGTATTTATGTATGTTCCACATAATTTTTTAACTTTTGTGACGCATCAAAGAGTGGTGTGCCACAAAATTCTTGCTTTATGTGGCGCATGTAGTCAGATGCGCCACATAAACTTTGCGGGACCACATAGGGTCTGGTACTACACATGGGTGAAGGCAATTTTGTGGCGCACGTGCCAACATGCGCCACAGAAAGATGGACTTTTATGACGCAGGTTGGCATATGTGCCACATAATTCAGTGTGGGGGCCCACACCTGACAATAGCAGGTCACATTTCTATGGCGCATATGTTAATATGCGCCACAAAATGTGTGAATGAGATCTAGGATTTCTTTTGCTGTCCATGCAACCCACCCATCCACCCCCCTTGGACCGGCTTTTTAGTTTTGTAAAATACAAAAGAAATAGATAGAAATGTAAAAAATAAAATCTTTCGATGTGTCCATGTATTATGTCATCTAGTTTAAATTAAAATTAACAAACATGAATTTCGACTTTTATTTTTGCAAAATTGCGTCATAAAATCTTCAAAATGGATTTCTGGTTGCATACGAACTCGAAAAAAACGCACAATATATCAAAATGACCGAAATAAAATTCTACATCCTAATTCAATAACATAGTCCGTTTTCAAATTGACCGAATCGGCAAATTTGAAAAGAGTAAAAAGTTACGGCAAAGTCAAGATTTTTTCCTGCAAAAATAAAAAAATTTAAAAAATTATGTGGCGCACAAAATACACATGCGCCGCAGAATATTTAGGATGAAATTTGAATTTCGGCGGCGCCTTTCTCCTCCTCATCTCCTCTTTTCTCCTCCTCCTCCTCCACTTCTCCTCCTCCTCCCTTCTCATCCCTTCTTCTCCGTCCTCCATACCTGGCCTCCTCCTCCTCATCCACACCCGACGATCTCCTCCTTCGTTGCCTTCCTCCTCCGGTGACCTCCTCCTCCTTCGGCGACCTCCTCCGGCGACCTCCTCCTCCTCCTCCTCCTCCTGCGACCACCACCACCACCAACATCATCACCTCCTCCTCCTCCGGCGACTACCACCACCAGCTTCTCCTTCTCCACCTCCTCCTCCTCCTCCTCCTCCCCCACCTCCGGCGCCCCCCTCGGTTGGCCTCCTCCTCCACCCACCCACCAACAACCTCCGGCCGGCCTCCTTGGCCTTCTCATCCTCCTCCACCCACACCACCCACCCACCCACCCACCTGGCCACCTCCAGCGACCTCTGAAAAATTTCAAAAAAAAATCCAGCGAAATTCTGGCGGCTCCAGATCTAGATCTAGATCTCGCCTCCATTTTTTAATTTAAAAACAAATCAGTGGCGCACCATCGCTGGGTGTGCCACAAAAAACTTCTGTGGCGCATGCCTGCCTGGTGCACCACAAAAGTTTTAAAATTCTGTGACGGATGTAGATATGCGGCACATAAATAAATATATGTCGCGTGCCACAGAAAATCAAAAACATGTTCTAGTAGTGGAAGTATAATATTATTGTAACAAGCTAGTTGTCACAACCTTCTCCAATGCATCCTATATATTAAGGGGTTGTGTCTAATTAAGCAAGCTTGAATTTAATACTTTTGGTCTCATTCATTTATGTGATTAGGCTAGCAACCTTGTTTTCTTGACTAATACAATATGGTAAGATACAACAGTCTCTCCGATCATCTATTATAGTGTCACGTATCATCAGTTTTGCTATGATACGGCGCAAAGAAAATCTAGCAAGCAACGGCCCTTGCGGAAACCTCCTCGCGCCAAGATCCACACAAGGCAAACAAGAACGACGGCCTCACGTGGGAACGGAAGAAGTGAAGCCGGACACCTAGGATGCGAAGGAATATCCTGAATCATATCCTCGTGTACCACGTGCTGACTCGTCCCAGCCTGACAGCCTGCAAAGATAAGACCACAGTCAGTGTCAGCAAAGCTCTCATCAAGTTATTCATGTGGACGTGCTGGTTCGCCGCCAGTCTTGGTCCTGCCCGCCTCTACCATACAAACCAACATGCCGACCTCGACCACAGCGATGAAGGACCAACACAATTTGAGTACCAACTCAGAACGACCTTTCACATTATTTTGCATCCACTGTTGTTTAAGTGGATCCATTTGAATTTCTTGATGTTTGATATTCTATAACGTGTGAGGCTAGGTTCCCTATGTTTAGTGTTCATTTTTTTCGAAATGGAGACTCTTGCCCCAGCCTGTGCAAAGGGACAAGCGATAAATAAATGTTGTATTATTTCATCTTGATCACAAAAATAACATCTACGACTCCCTTGCCCGTTCCTCTTTGCGAAATTATTATCTTTAGTACGCAAAACTTTTATGCAAGAACCACATAAAAATTCTAATTTAAGTGGTACTTTCATCTTCCAAATGTATTTACGAAAAAACTTTGTGTGGTCATTCATGTAATTTTGATACAAAGATTTGACCGAAAAATTCTAGACATTGCTAACTTCCAATAAAACTATCCGGTTGTGTGGAGAAATTAACCGATTAAGAGGCTGCACAAGTGTGTCCATCTATCCTCCCTGTTTCCCGCAAGTGCATATCTAAAACCTATGTTTAAAGGTACATGCGACATAACATGAGCAACCAAAAATTGTTTTTGTTGCACAATGTTATATAAGAAGGGATATTGTTGGGATAGATGCGTATTTCCAAACCATGTATCCTCCCAGAAACGAGTTTCTTCTCCATTACCTACCGTGAAGAACCCTCGATTGAAAAAAAATCATCTTTCGATTTCATCAAACTGTGCCAAAACAGGGAATCCATAGGTTTTGGCTTAACTTGGGATAGCGATTTTGAATGAAGATATATATTTTTCATAAGCTCTTGCCAAACACCATGTTCATTTAGCACTTCCACAACTAGGACACCTTTTTTTTAAAGGACACCTTGATCCTTGGTTCGGCATATGATGTTCCAACAAGTCAGTCTATACTTCTTATGGCCATCACATTGGCAAAAAAAAACCTTGATCTAAAATATCTAGTCTTTTCCTAGCCCTTTTTGATATTTCAAAGAAAGAGAGAATAAACATCGGCATGTTAGTTAATACTGAATTAATTATCACTAACCTATCACCATAAGATAAAAGCATTCCCACCCAACTTGCGAATTTCCTCTCGAAACGGTCCTCGATGGCCTTCCATTCACTATTTTTTAGTTTGCGGTGGTGAAATGGGATTCCCAAATATCTCACTAGTAGATAAACCTCCCTTTAGTACTGGTTCTAGAGGGCCTTTAGTACCGGTTTTGGAACCGGTACTAAAGTTTCGGGAGTAAAGCCTCCCCCCTTTGGTACCGGTTCCTTACGAACCGGTACTAAAGGTGCTTCCACGTGGGCACGGAGGAGCCCGCGGGGCTGGAGACCTTTGGTACCGGTTCGTAACTAAAGGGTACTGGTGCCATTTTTTATATCAATTTTTTATCTATTTTTCACTCCCTCTTTTTATCTATTTTTCAAATTATTTTCCACTTCCTCTTTTTATCTATTTTTTCCGAATTTCTAATATTTTAGTTATTTGACAAGTTTAGTCTCTAACTATACTTATCTCTAGTCAAATTATTACTCGTGGTCAAACTTCCCGCTCGGTCACTCATCCTCTCACTACTCTAGCACTAGCATGCTTAAGTTCTGAGTTCCTTCTCATCTTACTTCCAAGTGCTTCGCGCGCATGTTATTGATAGTAGTATCATATCAATCCTATTAACATGTTGGTCACGATATCACACTTTTTATTGTTTGAATTCCACATGATTATTTCAATAAACAAAAGTAAAGATGTAAAAATAATATTGAATAGATAAATAAACAATAATTTTTTAATTATTTTTACTTTTTGTTTTGCAAAATCTAAAACTTGAAAATTTGTAAATCTAAACTTTTTTCTATGCTTTATGGTTAAGTAATAGTAATCTTTATGCAGGAATGAATTATTCATTTAAATTTTTTAAAAAATAAAAATCCTGAATTTGTGGGGAAAACTAAAATGTTCCTCCTTTCATATTTCCATTTGGAATTTTGAGAATCTAAAAATTGGCTAACCGGGTAAACCATCCGCCACAGCGACGACGACGCCCGCGACGAGGCTGCCGGCTGCAGCGCGGCGCCATCAACACACCCACAAGCCGCGACGAGGCTGCCGGCGTGCAGCGCGGCGTCATCAACACACCCACGAGCCGCGACGATGACGTCCGTGACGAGGCTGCCGTCGTGTAGCGCCGCGCCATCAACACCACCACGAGTCGCGACGATGACGTACGTGACGAGGCTACCGGCGTGTAGCGCGGCGCCATCACCACCACCACAGGCCGCGACGACGGCATCCGTGACGAGGCTGCCGGCGTGCAGCGTGGCGCCATCAACACCACCACAAGCCGCTACGACGACGTCCGTGCGGAGGCTGCCGGCGTGCAGCGCGGCGCCATCTTCACCATCCACAAGCCGCGACGACGACGTCCGCGAGGAGGCTGCCAGCGCGCAGCGCGGCGCCATCTTCACCACCCGTGAGGCGCGACGACGATGTTCGTGACGGGGCTACCGGCGTGCAGCGCGGCGCCATCTCCATCGCCCGTGAGGCGCGACGACAGCGTCCTTGAAGAGCCTGCCGGCGTGCAGCGCAACGCCATTTTCAATTCTACACCATGCCACTGACGACGACATTGGGGCTGCCGGTGTATAGTCCGGTGCCATCCGCCATGGCGAGGACGACACCGACCTTGACGAGGGTGCCAGCGTGCAGGGCGGCGCCATCTCCACGGCGTCCACGGGCCGTGATGACAACTACCTTGACGAGGCTGCCGGCGTGCAGCTGTTGCGGTCAGAAACCCACCGGCGGGCAGCGACTGGCAACACCGTAGAGCCGGGAACAACTAGGGCTGCGGCTGGCCCCAGTCCCTCAGAGCGACGGCCCGCAAAGCCTTCGGGTCACACGTCCGATGCTGTCGCAAGGGCGTGCCACCTGACCTATACCTGGTCAGGAAGGTGTTGGATGATGCCTCGCTTAGTTTCCTGCATGGCATACACGTAAACGTTAAATACGAGCCTCGATCGGCTCTCAGGTTGTCCCGTGAATCGGCTCAAAGAGCCGATCCACCCATGATTCGTACGAGGTGCACGAATATATGGTGGTCCTGCTTGATCAAGATGAAGCTCGAAGCGATCTACGACGATTTAGGGTTTTCACCGCATAATCGGATCATCCTACTCACGATTGGGCCTCGCGCTCGCGCACGGTGATCGTAAGCCGATCCTAGACAGGGCCTAAAAACCAACACGAGGTTGATCCCCGGAACATCCTGTCTAGGGCTAGCAAACTACACCCCACACGCCGCTGGATCCTCCAACCCTTTGTAAGGCCTAACTATTGCGGATATTAAACTAATCCTTGAAGAACAAGGAGCAACCGTAACGGATCGGATCTACCAAACAATGATCAAGCGGGGTGCCGCCCCTACACGTAAGATAGGTGTAAGGGCGGCTTGATGTATAAGGGTTGCACTACGACAGCATATGATACGAAGAACAATGCTAACCCTAACACATCTAAGATAACTACGTTGCTCGCCATCAAAAAGGCTTCAGCACGAGCAACGCATGAACAACGTAATAAGCTTGTGCTGCCTAGATCGCAAGATGCGATCTAGGCAGCATGGTGCTTACCGGAGAAACCCTCGAGACGAAGGAGTTGGCGATGCGCCGAGATTGATTGTGTTGAACGTTGGTTGTTGTTTATTTCATAAACCCTAGATACATATTTATAGTCCAGGGGACTTTCTAACTCAAGCGTGCACCTAACCGTGCACGGGTAAAACTCTAACTCCTAATCTAAGATACGACCTACTATATTACAGATACACGGGCATGCTAGCCCAAACTTTGCATATAAGGCCGATCTACGTATTTCTTCCGTATATACTCTTTAAGCCCATCTTGATCGCGGCCCACCTCTGACCCGGTCAAATTCTGGTGATAACACATGCCCCCCTGGTTTTGGAAATGATATTTCCAAAATCATTACGCTTTCCTTTCGTCGGGTCATGTCGTGGCAGAGCAGAACTGCCGCAGAATCTTCCATCATTACGCCTCGCCTCCCGGGCTTCTCCGTATGAATTGACAATTTCGGCATCACGCCCTCGAGAACCGTCATGGCATTAAATCTCCACTACACTCCCTTTATTTATCCGTGCCAAACGGTTCACCACTCCATCCCCTTGCTCGCTCTGTCCACCGGCGTCAAAAACCCTCTTCCCCTGCAGCCATGTCTTCCTCTTCCTCCTCCGCCTCAGGCCTCCCCCTCCAATCGTCGCCGAAGAACAAGAATGAGGACGACCTCCACTCCGGGGCGAACCCCATCTCCTCCGACGAGGAGAAGGAAGAAGGAGAAGTAGCGAAGGCTACGGCCTCCCCCTTCGCCAAACTCCCGCCGAAGAAGCGCTCCCGCATGTGGGCGGACAGCGAGGGCGAAGATGACGACGAGGAAGGAGAAGAGGAGGAGGAGGAAGATGATTCCTCTTCCGCTGGGTACCCGCCGACGAAGCGCTTCCGCACCTGGGCGGACAGCGAGGATGATGATGATGACAAGGAAGAGGAGGCTCCGGCCGAAGGTTGGGGCAGCAGCGACGAGGAAGCCTCCGGAGGTAGCGCCGGCGGCAACTCCGACGACGATGCTAGCGAGGATTAGCTATGTAGGATTAGTAGTCCCGGAGCAATCGGCTCTTTCTTTTGTTCTTCCTCGCTTTGAGCAATCGGCTCTTCATTGTAAAAATCCTCTCTTATCAATGAAGAAGACTTTTCCTTAAATTGATTTTGCCGATTTCCCTTCGTACTTGATTTTGCCGATTGTTAATTGGATAAACGCTCAATGAGCTGATGGCAACGCATCAACCTTTATGATAAACTTCGAAATGGACCAATTTAGCCATCTCCTCCAATGATAACCCGTGAACCTTGCTCAAACAGGTCCAATCCGCAATCACTGAGCGTAGCGTTGGACTCATCGGCAACAAACCCCTGAAATAATGCCTGGTCTCACCATTAACCTCAGGTTTTCAGACATTCTCCTGCCGGATCCTTCTCTTCCAAATCCCCTTTACTTTCAGGGGCTCTCTGAGACCATTGCTAACTCAACCCAGAGGATGGAGATGATACTTCTGCAGGAAAGGCTCCTGCTTCTTTTTTCCCGCAGCAACTATTCCTCAAAGGCTGAGATGTAGATCCAACCGATTTCAACAAAATCGGCTCCCTATAGCAAAGGGTCCTTCAGGACAAGCTGCCCCCCAAGCCTCAGTCAAGGCGAGCAAGGTAGTGAGTCAGCCCAATGTGCCGCCATTGGCCTCAAATCATAACGCAGAACCAGCCGATTTCAACAAAATCGGCTTCCCGAGCGAGAGAACCTTCGGGGTGAGCTGCCCCCCGAGCTTCTTCAGTCCACTTCTTCGTCTTTGCAGGTCAGATCGGCTCCTTCCCTTCAGTGGATCTGATGCAACCCACCCTTAACCTGATCTGCACATCCATGCTGCTCTTGGCATTGGTCAGGGTCATGATCCCTCAAACTTGCCCCAGCTGATATTGCGGACTCGAGTACTTGCAAGAAGGCATTCCATTGAATCTCTGCTTATGACAGTTGTACCTCTGGAGTCGATGGTCATGCGTCGGCTTTCTATCCTCAAGTCGATGTTTGCGCATCGGCTGTGCTTAAAAAAATTTGAATTTTTACGGCCGATTTATGTATCGGCCCCCATACTTCAATACCCATCATCAAAGGATATCTTAGGCTGCTGGGCATTTGTAAGATGCTTTCCTCGTGTTTTATCCATCTGGGTGCCCCCCCGAGCCGATTCTTTCAAGGGATTTGATGGTATCGGCTCTGTTGGATCAAATGTTGAACCCAGGCAGAATGGATGGTGAGGATAATTTTGGCCAATTGCTGGAATCGGCCTCCACGTTGCTTGTTAGATGAATGTTTTGTAATGTCCCTCCATAAATTTTGGGGCCGATCACAAGGATCAGCCTCGCCACATCTGCTCATTGATTTTCTCCAGCTACATGGTTAGGCCAGTGGATACGACCAGCCTAACTTCATCCTCTGTCATGTCGATGCGCTCGCCGTCGTCCACCTTGAGTGCATCGTTTAATCCTCGAGCAGCAAACTCCGTTGGGAGGATGAGAACCATGTTTGTTCCAGCCGATGTCTCATCATCGGCTTTCCTTTGTCTGGGGCGCCACTCTTTTCTTTGTGGCCGACCTTCTTCGTCCAGGGTTCGCTGAATTTTGGCGGCCAGATCAGGCCGTGCCTTCCTCAACGTGTGCAGGTATAGCCTTTCGGCTTCTTCCAACCCACGTAGACGCCGAACCCTTCTCTTCTGGGAACGGCTGAGCCCATCAGGGCACCACCTTGGCCGACGATACTTATCTTCTTCATCATCGTCCTCTAGTCCCTCGAGATCTTCCACCCGAGCGGACTCAGCATGCTTGTTCCGAGGCGGGAGAGGCCCTAGACGTTTGAACACGGACACGTTAGCTGCACCCTTCTTCTTCTGTTTGCATTCTGGGCAGTTGCCGATTGTTGGCAATCGGCTCATTCCTGAATCCCAGTAGTGTCTGAAGAAGGGGCAGTCCCAGTGCCTATCCATGTCGTCTTGCTCCCTCGACTTTTCCTTGGCGTGGCGCTCGTATCGCTCCTCGTCGTGATCATGCCGACGACGTCTCCTGTCGTCCCTAGTCAGACGATCTTCTTCATCATCGTCGTTGTATCGCCGGCGTTGGTCATACTGACTCACATACTTGTTGAGGAGGTGATCAGAGAGAGGTCGCCGATATCTTATATTCTTCACTTCTCCCTCTGTGACGTAGCACTTGCCGTCGTGGCGGAGCCGATCGCGTGGAGCGGCTTCCTCTGTGTCTTTGCTACGAGAGCAGCTGCCCTCATCTCCGTCCTTACCAGAGTGGTGCCCAGGTCCCACCATGTTGATATTGCACGAGAAATCTGGCTGGCACCCTCCATGGTAAGTATACTCCACCATGTTAATGGCGGGGAAGGGGTGTGTGTCGACCTTCATGGCGTACTGTTCAAAAAATCGGCCGAGATACCGATTTATCGGCCGATTTATCGTGAATCGGGTGGTAACCGATAAGATTTTAGCATCTCGACTAATTTATCGCTACACCGATATTTTGGCCGCTTTTCAGTCCGATGACCGATATTTTGGCCGATTTTCAATGAAATTTCGCTGAAATTCGGTCTGGCAGTCGTTATTTTTTTCTATTGTCTTGTATAACTATACATTAGCTCAATATTTTCATTTTTATTGATTCAAATGCAAGAAATCAAGGTAATACTTCTGTTCAATGCTTCAATATTATCTATCCATAGCATATTATACAAAATTTAGTGATGAAAATTAGAATTTACAAAAAATTAAGCCGATAAATGGCCAACCGATAAAATCGATTAATCGTCCGATAAGCGATTAATCTCCATTTTAAGGCTGGCCGATAAGTTAGCGATTCACGATTTCTTGAACATTGGCTGACGCCACACCCTGCAGTCGTTAGTGGTGTGGGTGAACGTGTTATGCCACTTGCAGTATGGCTTTCCGTTCAGCTCTTGCACCGTGGGGATCTTGTGGCCTTCGGGTACCTTTATGTGCTTCTCCGTGAGTAAGAGATCGAAAATCTGCTCAGTTTTGGTCACGTCGAAGTCGAACCCTTTTGGAGGGCCTTGTGGCTTCACCCATTTGCAGGACACGGGGCCTGCCGCTCGAGTCCATTCAGCCACTGCTACCTCTCGATCTCCCGCAGCACCTTCATCCTCGTCTGCCTCCACCAGGGCCACCGCACGCTTGAATTTGTCCTGGTAAACATCTGGGTGGCGCTGTTCATATGCTGACAGTTTCTGCACCATGTGCGCCAATGAGGGGTAGTCTGCTTGGGAGGCCACGTCCTTGATCGATGATGAGAGACCCACCGCCGCCAACTCGACTGCTACTTTTTCACTTACGTGAACCGAATAGCATCGGTTCCTCACGGTCCTGAAGCGCTGGATGTATTCGACACTCGTTTCCCGCGCTTCGTCGTACTTGTGCTAGATCGGCAATGCCAGCCTCGGAAGCCTCGAGTGATACTGCTCATGGAACCGCTCTTCCAACCGCTTCCAAGTCCGGATGGAGTTCGGTGGCAGCGATGTGTACCATCCGAAAGCCGATCCTGTGAGGGACTGCGCGAAGAACCTCACACGCAGCTCGTCTGATGCTGAGATCGTGCCCAGCTGTGCCAAATATCGGCTCACATGCTCGATGGAGCTGGAACCATCTCGATCCACTAAACCTTGTGAAGTCCGGGAGCCGATATTTGGGTGGTAGCGGGATCGATTCGTACTCGTTGGGGTACGGCTTGGTATAGCCGAACGTCTTCCTTTTCGGCATCATGCCGAACTGATCTTTCAGAATTGTACAAATCTGATCCGCGGTGATGGCTGAAGGTGTCGAACCCTGAAGATTCGCCGGGGTGGCATACTTAGCCAGCCATGCTTGCTTTTCTGGTTCTTAGCCAACTGCAGGAGCTGGGCTCTAGAGGTTTGTCGGAGTGGCGTACTTAGCTAACCACGTTCGCTTCTCAAGATCTGCTCCCGACGTTCCTCCTGCTGTTCCAGAGGCCCCTGCTGTTGCAGCCTGGTTCGAGAGTGCCCAGGTACTGCGGTCACGGCACGTATGCGCACGTGTATCCGTGCGGGATCTCCTTGGGCGCCTCAGGTAGGAATTGGTAGTCACTAGGATCACCACCAATCTTGTAGACGACGTATGCCGATGAGTTCGGCACTTCTGGTGCTGCCCATGCGAACGGCAGCGGTGGATGGGACTGGAGTGGCATCTCTCCTTTGTAAGTCCCCAGAGCTGGTCCCGACGGAGAATACCGATGGCTCATGATTTCCTGGATCACGCGCGAGCGACACGCTCCAAAGTGTTCACCGAGGCTCTCGAGTGGCGGTGCGGCGAATGAGCCACCATGTAGTTGATCTCCTGACGCAGCGACCTGGTGCGTTCTTCGACGGGGCGGACAGGTCCACTCCATCGAGTGCGCCTTCGGGTGAGAACCCCTTCCACCCGACGCCATGGGAGCGGGTTCTGTGGAAAGAGCCGATGAGTTCGGCTTCGAGGACTGCCTTGATCTCGTCATGCTTCTTCTTGAGCTCGTCAGTCAGATCCTCGTACTTGACCGGAGTGCTTTCCGCCATCACGGATGTAGATGGCGATGCGGTGGATGTCGAAGATTGTCCCACCGGGCGTGCCAGAATGTGTTGCGGTCAGAAACCCACCGGCGGGCAGCGACTGGCAACACCGTAGAGCCGGGAACAACTAGGGCTGCGGCTGGCCCCGGTCCCTCGGAGCGACGGCCCGCAAAGCCTTCCGGTCACACGTCCGATGCTGTCGCAAGGGCGTGCCACCTGACCTATACCTGGTCAGGAAGGTGTTGGATGATGCCTCGCTTAGTTTCCTGCATGGCATACACGTAAACGTTAAATACGAGCCTCGATCGGCTCTCAGGTTATCCTGTGAATCGGCTCAAAGAGCCGATCCACCCATGATTTGTACGAGGTGTACGAATATATGGTGGTCCTACTTGATCAAGATAAAGCTGTTGCGATCTACGACGGTTTAGGGTTTTCACCGCATAATCGGATCATCCTACTCACGATTGGGCCTCGCGCTCGCGCACGGTGATCGTAAGCCGATCCTAGACGGGGCCTAAAAACCAACACGAGGTTGATCCCCGGAACATCCTGTCTAGGGCTAGCAAACTTCACCCTACACGCCGCTGGATCCTCCAACCCTTTGTAAGGCCTAACTATTGCAGATATTAAACTAATCCTTGAAGACAAGGAGCAACCGTAACGGATCGGATCTACCAAACAATGATCAAGCGGGGTCGCCTCTACACCTAAGATAGGTGTAAGGGCGGCTAGATGTATAAGGGTTGCACTACGACAGCATATGATACGAAGAACAATGCTAACCCTAACACATCTAAGATAACTACGTTGCTCGCCATCAAAAAGGCTTCGACCACGAGCAACGCATGAACAACGTAATAAGCTTGTGCTGCCTAGATCGCAAGATGCGATCTAGGCAGCATGGTGCTTACCAGGAGAAACCCTCGAGACGAAGGAGTTGGCGATGCGCTGAGATTGATTGTGTTGAATGGCCAAAGCATCAAAGAAGGTATAACACCTTTGGACAGTAAGGATGTCAGGCAGTTCGTCTCTGCTGGCTGTCAGGTGGTGTAAGAAGAAATGTGGAGGCACCTGCCCAAGACCGAGCTGACGGGCTACCACTACCGGTTGATAACTCTCATAACCAGGCTTGATGATCCGGTTCGAGGTACTCATACCAACGTGGAGGAAGCAAGGGCGAATCATGATGGAATACAGATGCTGGGTGCTAGCGTCATCGGCGAAGTTATCCAATCGAAAGGAGACTGGATTTTCAAAATTCCCCGGTTCAGTATAAGGAAAGAACAGGGGATTGTCCAAACCTTGGAAGAAGATCTTGAACCACCCTGCCGCTTCCTTGGGGATCAGCCTGCTGCCTGGGAGACCATACAAAGCTTGGCCATAGCTGGTGCATCGGATATCCTTTCCATTAGCATCTGGAAAGGTGCAGGAGGTCAGAGGTGGGAAGTCTGGGATCTGGTGCTGAAAGTATAGCCGCGCCCATAACTGAATAAACCACCGGGGACCGCCGGTTTTAAGCTGTCTTTTGGGAGAACGGTTTGACGGACATCGGTTGAAGAGATCGATAGACCTCTCCAAGAAACAGCTTGCCTAGGCCAAGATGGGTGCCTTTGGCCGGTTCATAGGCTAGGGAAAGGTAATTCTTGGTAGGGGCAAGTGATGGGCCACGAGAATATGAAGTGTTCCAACCAAAAGTTCGGGAAGGTTGTGTGTTCTCTCTCGTCACAGGGCCTTTGGTCTTCATATAACGATTGAGGTAGGCACCCCAACTGGTACACTCTTTTTTAGAAGAAAGGGGAAAGGGACTTTCGGCAGTTTAAATGCAGAAGGGCTTGGGGATGCAATGTCTAGGCCTGTGATCATGGCCACATCCAGCAGGGTTGGTGTCATAGGGCCGTGGCCAAACATGAAGCAGTTCAGTGCGTCAGACCAGAAGTAGCCGATGGTTTTCAGAATATTTTCATTCTTCTCAAGAGGGGACAATGATAATGATAGGGCATCGGCTATCCCTATGGCTTCCCAGGTGGCGTAATGGGTTTTGGATACTCTATTGTACCATGTCACCCAACCCTCAGGAGGATTAGGCCAGGCTCGCGAGCGGTCGGCCCGGGAGGTCAGATCTAAATTCTGACTCACGAAGGGGATTCTGTTAGCTTCGCATGAAATTAAGAGGGCGGGGCTCTCGGAAGAACGAGGACCGAGGCACATAGAATTTGCGAGAGAAGGATGTGGCAGCAGGATGTCTGAGACCTAAAATTGGTAGTGGAATAGAACATTAATTCAGGTGTTTGCTGTTTACTCCTGACATTGATGCACGGGACAAGGGGGCTGTTGAGGAGTACCTTCAGACCGGAGACCATGGCGTTGGCGTTGGATGATTCCGCCATTGGATGCGCTGAGGAATCAGGACGGCGCGGCTGAGATCTGAGATTCGTAGAGCTGCCGGGCGGCGATTTGGGGATCTGAGTTTCTCAGACGAAGAGCGCAGGTTACCGTTTGGAGGGGTAGTTAGATTGGCCTTGCTCCCGTTTTATCGTAGAGGCTGATGTGGTACCATCGGCTCTTTTGGGGAGTGCTTGACTCTGGCTATCGGTAGAGTTGGGTGAGGATATTCCTTCATTTTAAGATGAAGTTTTTAGATTGGTGATATAGTCAAGGAGGCAAGACGCCACGACATGACCCGACGAAGGAAAGCATAATGATTTTGGAAATGTCATTTCCAAAACCAGGGGGGCATGTGTTATCACCAGAATTTGACCGAGTCAGAGGTGGGCCGCGATCAAGATGGGTTTGAAGATTATACATAGAAGAAATATGTGAATCGGCCTTGTATGCAAAGTTTGGGCTAGTTTGCCCTTGTATCTGTAACATATTAGATTACGTGTCGGTTAGTTAGAGTTTGCCTCGTGCACGGTTGGGATTATTCCCTCGTTAGAAAAGTCTACGGACTATAAATATGTATCTAGGGTTTATGGAATAAACAACAACCAACGTTCAACACAAACAAATCTCGGCGCATCGCCAACTCCTTCGTCTCGAGGGTTTCTCCGGTAAGCACCATGCTGCCTAGATCGCATCTTGCGATCTAGGCAGCACAAGCCTACCTACGTTGTTCATGCGTTGCTCGTGCTTGAAGCCTTTTTGATGGCGAGCAACGTAGTTATCTTAGATGTGTTAGGGTTAGCATTGTTCTTCGTATCATATGCTTGTCGTAGTGCAACCCTTATACATCTAGCCGCTCTTACACCTATCTTAGGTGTAGGGGCGGCACCCGCTTGATCATAGTTTAGTAGATCCGATCCGTTACGGTTGCTCCTTGTTCTTCAAGGATTAGTTTAATATCCGCAATAGTTAGGCCTTACAAAGGGTTGGAGGATCCAGCGGCGTGTAGGGTGAAGTTTGCTAGCCCTAGACGAGGATGTTCAGGGGATCAACCTCGTGTTGGTTTTAGGCTCTGTCTAGGATCGACTTACGATCACCGTGCGCGAGCGTGAGCCCAATCGTGAGTAGGATGATCCGATTATGCGGTGAAAACCCTAAATCGTCGTAGATCGCTTCAGCTTTATCTTGATCAAGCAGGACCACCATATATTCGTGCACCTCGTACGAATCATGGGTGGATCGGCTCTTTGAGCCGATTCACGAGACAACTGAGCCGATCGAGGCTCGTATTTGACGTTTACGTGTATGCCATGCAGGAAACTAAGCGAGGCATCATCCAACACCTTCTGACCAGGTATAGGTCGGGTGGCACGCCCTTGCGACGAGCATCGGACGTGTGACCGAGAGGCTTTGCGGGCCGTCGCTCCGAGGGACTGGGGCCAGCCGCAACCCTAGTTGTTCCCGGCTCTACGGTGTTGCCAGTCGCTGCCCGCCGGTGGGTTTCTGACCGCAACACATTCTGGCACGCCCGGCGGGCAGCGACTGGCAACACCGTAGAGCCGGGAACAACTAGGGCTGCGGCTGGCCCCAGTCCCTCAGAGCGACGGCCCGCAAAGCCTTCTGGTCACACGTCCGATGCTGTCGCAAGGGCGTGCCACCTGACCTATACCTGGTCAGGAAGGTGTTGGATGATGCCTCGCTTAGTTCCTGCATGGCATACACGTAAACGTTAAATACGAGCCTCGATCGGCTCTCAAGTTATCTCGTGAATCGGCTCAAAGAGCCGATCCACCCATGATTCGTACGAGGTGTACGAATATATGGTGGTCCTGCTTGATCAAGATAAAGCTGATGCGATCTACGACGATTTAGGGTTTTCACCGCACAATCGGATCATCCTACTCACGATTGGGCCTCGCGCTCGCGTACGGTGATCGTAAGCCGATCCTAGACGAGGGCCTAAAAACCAACACGAGGTTGATCCCGGAACATCCTGTCCTAGGGCTAGCAAACTACACCCCACACGCCGCTGGATCCTCCAACCCTTTGTAAGGCCTAACTATTGCAGATATTAAACTAATCCTTGAAGAACAAGGAGCAACCGTAACGGATCGGATCTACCAAACAATGATCAAGCGGGGTGCCGCCCCTACACGTAAGATAGGTGTAAGGGCGGCTTGATGTATAAGGGTTGCACTACGACAGCATATGATACGAAGAACAATGCTAACCCTAACGCATCTAAGATAACTACATTGCTCGCCATCAAAAAGGCTTCAGCACGAGCAACGCATGAACAATGTAATAAGCTTGTGCTGCCTAGATCGCAAGATGCGATCTAGGCAGCATGGTGCTTACCGGAGAAACCCTCGAGACGAAGGAGTTGGCGATGCGCCGAGATTGATTGTGTTGAACGTTGGTTGTTGTTTATTTCATAAACCCTAGATACATATTTATAGTCCAGGGACTTTCTAACTCAAGCGTGCACCTAACCGTGCACGGGTAAAACTCTAACTCCTAATCTAAGATACGACCTACTATATTACAGATACACGGGCATGCTAGCCCAAACTTTGCATATAAGGCCGATCTACGTATTTCTTCCGTATATACTCTTTAAGCCCATCTTGATCGCGGCCCACCTCTGACTCGGTCAAATTCTGGTGATAACACATGCCCCCCTGGTTTTGGAAATGATATTTCCAAAATCATTACGCTTTCCTTTCGTCGGGTCATGTCGTGGCAGAGCAGAACTGCCGCAGAATCTTCCATCATTACGCCTCGCCTCCTGGGCTTCTCTGTATGAATTGACAATTTCGGCATCACGCCCTCGAGAACCGTCATGGCATTAAATCTCCACTACACTCCCTTTATTTATCTGTGCCAAACGGTTCACCACTCCATCCCCTTGCTCTGCTCTGTCCACCAGCGTCAAAAAACCCTCTTCCCCTGCAGCCATGTCTTCCTCTTCCTCCTCCGCCTCAGGCCTCCCCCTCCAATCGTCGCCGAAGAACAAGAATGAGGACGACCTCCACTCCGGGGCGAACCCCATCTCCTCCGACGAGGAGAAGAAAGAAGGAGAAGTAGCGAAGGCTACGGCCTCCCCCTTCGCCAAACTCCCGCCGAAGAAGCGCTCCCGCATGTGGGCGGACAGCGAGGACGAAGATGACGACGAGGAAGGAGAAGAGGAGGAGGAGGAAGATGATTCCTCTTCTGCTGGGTACCCGCCGACGAAGCGCTTCCGCACCTGGGCGGACAGCGAGGATGATGATGATGACAAGGAAGAGGAGGCTCCGGCCGAAGGTTGGGGCAGCGAGCGACGAGGAAGCCTCCGGAGGTAGCGCCGGCGGCAACTCCGACGACGATGCTAGCGAGGATTAGCTATGTAGGATTAGTAGTCCCGGAGCAATCGGCTCTTTCTTTTGTTCTTCCTCGCTTTGAGCAATCGGCTCTTCATTGTAAAAATCCTCTCTTATCAATGAAGAAGACTTTTCCTTAACTTGATTTTGCCGATTTCCCTTCGTACTGATTTTGCCGATTGTTAATTGGATAAACGCTCAATGAGCCGATGGCAACGCATCAACCTTTATGATAAACTTCGAAATGGACCAATTTAGCCATCTCCTCCAATGATAACCTGTGAACCTTGCTCAAACAGGTCCAATCCGCAGTCACTGAGCGTAGTGTTGGACTCATTGGCAACAAAACCCCTGAAATAATGCCTGGTCTCACCATTAATCTCAGGTTTTCAGACATTCTCCTGCCGGATCCTTCTCTTCCAAATCCCCTTTACTTTCAGGGGCTCTCTGAGACCATTGCTAACTCAACCCAGAGGCTGGAGATGATACTTCTGCAGGAAAGGCTCCTGCTTCTTTTTTCCCGCAGCAACTATTCCTCAAAGGCTGAGATGTAGAGCCAACCGATTTCAACAAAATCGGCTCCCTAAAGCAAAGGGTCCTTCAGGACAAGCTGCCCCCCAAGCCTCAGTCAAGGCGAGCAAGGTAGTGAGTCAGCCCAATGTGCCGCCATTGGCCTCAAATCATAACGCAGAACCAGCCGATTTCAACAAAATCGGCTTCCCAGAGCAGAGAACCTTCAGGGTGAGCTGCCCCCCGAGCTTCTTCAGTCCACTTCTTCGTCTTTGCAGGTCAGATCGGCTCCTTCCCTTCAGTGGATCTGATGCAACCCACCCTTAACCTGATCTGCACATCCATGCTGCTCTTGGCATTGGTCGGGGTCATGATCCCTCAAACTTGCCCCGACTGATATTGCGGACTCGAGTACTTGCAAGAAGGCATTCCATTGAATCTCTGCTTATGACAGTTGTACCTCTGGAGTCGATGGTCATGCGTCGGCTTTCTATCCTCAAGTCGATGTCTGCGCATCGGCTGTGCTTAAAAAATTTTGAATTTTTACGGCCGATTTATGTATCGGCCCCCATACTTCAATACCCATCATCAAAGGATATCTTAGGCTGCTGGGCATTTGTAAGATGCTTTCCTCGTGTTTTATCCATCTGGGTGTCCCCCGAGCCGATTCTTTCAAGGGATTTGATGGTATCGGCTCTGTTGGATCAAATGTTGAACCCAGGCAGAATGGATGGTGAGGATAATTTTGGCCGATTGCTGGAACCGGCATCCACGTTGCTTGTTAGATGAAGGTTTTGTAATGTCCCTCCATAAATTTTGGGGCCGATCACAAGGATCAGCCTCGCCACGTCTGCTCATTGATTTGCTTCAGCTACATGGTTAGGCCAGTGGATACGACCAGCCTAACTTCATCCTCTGTCATGTCGATGCGCTCGCCGTCGTCCACCTTGAGTGCATCGTTTAATCCTCGAGCAGCAAACTCCGTTGGGAGGATGAGCACCATGTTTGTTCCAGCCGATGTCTCATCATCGGCTTTCCTTTGTCCGGGCGCCACTCTTTTCTTTGTGGCCGACCTTCTTCGTCCGGGGTTCGCTGAATTTTGGCGGCCGGATCGAGCCGTGCCTTCCTCAACGTGTGCAGGTATAGCCTTTCGGCTTCTTCCAACCCACGTAGACGCTGAACCCTTCTCTTCTGGGAACGGCTGAGCCCATCAGGGCACCACCTTGGCCGACGATACTTATCTTCTTCATCATCGTCCTCTAGTCCCTCGAGATCTTCCACCCGAGCGGACTCAGCATGCTTGTTCCGAGGCGGGAGAGGCCCTAGACGCTTGAACACGGACACGTTAGCTGCATCCTTCTTCCTTTGTTTACATTACGGGCAATTGCCGATTGTTGGCAATCGGCTCATTCCTGAATCCCGGCGAGTGTACTGAAGAAGGGGCAGTCCCAGTGCCTATCCTCGTCGTCTTGCTCCCTCGACTTTTCCTTGGCGTGACGCTCGTATCGCTCCTCGTCGTGATCATGCCGACGACGTCTCCTGTCGTCCCTAGCCAGACGATCTGTTTCATCAACGTCATTGTATCGCCGGCGTTGGTCATACTGACTCACATACTTGTTGAGGAGGTGATCAGAGAGAGGTCGCTGATATCTTATGTTCTTCACTTCTCCCTCTGTGACGTAGCGCTTGCCGTCGTGGCGGAGCCGATCGCGTGGAGCGGCTTCCTCTGTGTCTTTGCTATGAGAGCAGCTGCCCTCATCTCCGTCCTTACCAGAGTGGTGCCCAAATCCTACCATGTTGATATTGCACGAGAAATCTGGCTGGCACCCTCCATGGTAAGTATACTCCACCATGTTAACGGCGGGGAAGGGGTGTGTGTCGACCTTCATGGCGTCATTGGTTGAAAATTAGCCGTCCTTTTTCTATCGCCATTTGGATCTGCTGCCGCCACACCCTGCAGGTCGTTAGTGGTGTGGGTGAACGTGTTATGCCACTTGCGGTATGGCTTTCCGTTCAGCTCCTGCACCGTAGGAATCTTGTGGCCTTCGGGTACCTTTATATGCTTCTCCGTGAGTAAGAGATCGAAAATCTGCTCGGTTTTGGTCACGTCGAAGTCGAACCCTTTTGGAGGGCCTTGTGGCTTCACCCATTTGCAGGACACGGGGCCTGCCGCTCGAGTCCATTCAGCCACTTGCTACCTCTCGATCTCCCGCAGCACCTTCATCCTCGTACTGCGTCAACCAGGGCCACCGCACGCTTGAATTTGTCCTGGTAAACATCCGGGTGGCGCTGTTCATATGCTGACAGCCTCGCACCATGTGCGCCAATGAAGGGTTGTCTCGCTTGGGAGGCCACGTCCTTGATCGATGATGAGAGACCCACCACCGCCAACTCGATCGCTTCTTTTTCACTTACGTGAACCGAATAGCATCGGTTCCTAATGGTCCTGAAGCGCTGGATGTATTCGACACCTGTTTCCCCGCGCTTCGTCGTACTTGTGCTAGATCGGCAATGCCAGCCTCGGAAGCCTCTGAGTGATACTGCTCATGGAACCGCTCTTCCAACTGCTTCCAAGTCCGGATTGAGTTCGGTGGCAGCGATGTGTACCACCCGAAAGCCGATCCTGTGAGGGACGGTGCGAAGAACCTCACACGCAGCTCGTCTGATGCTGAGATCGTGCCCAGCTGTGCCAAATATCGGCTCACATGCTCGATGGAGCTGGAACCATCCGATCCACTAAACTTTGTGAAGTCCGGGAGCCGATATTTGGGTGGTAGCGGGATCAATTCGTACTCGTTAGGGTACGGCTTGGTGTAGCCGAACGTCTTCCTTTTCGGCATCATGCCGAACTGATCTTTCAAAATTGTACAAATCTGATCCGCGGTGATGGCTGAAGGTGTCGAACCCTGAAGATTCGCCGGGGTGGCATACTTAACCAGCCATGCTTGCTTTTCCAGCTCGAGCCAAGCTGCGGGAGCTGGGCTGCGGAGGTTCGTCGGAGTGGCGTACTTAGCTAGCCACGTTTCCTTCTCAAGATCTGCCCCCGACGTTCCTCCTGCTGTTCCGAAGGCCCTAGCTGTCGCAGCCTGGTTCGAGAGTGCCCGAGTGCTGCCGTCTGGTACGTATGCGCACGGGTATCCGTGCGGGATCTCCTTGGGCGCCTCAGGTAGGAATTGGTAGTCACTAGGATCACCACCAATCTTGTAGACGACGTATGCTGATGAGTTCGGCACTTCTGGTGCTGCCAACGCGAACGGCAGCGGTGGATGGGACTGGAGTGGCATCTCTCCTTTGTAAGTCCCCAGAGCTAGTCCCGACGGAGAATACCGATGGCTCATGATTTCCTGGATCACGCGCAGAGCGACACGCTCCAAAGTGTTCACCAGACTCTCGAGTGGCGGTGCGGCGAATGAGCCACCATGTAGTTGATCTCCTCGACGCGGCGACCCGGTGCGTTCTTCCGACGGGCGGACAGGTCCACTCCATCGAGTGCGCCTTCAGGTGAGAACCCCTTCCACCCGACGCCGTGGGAGCGGGTTACGTGGAAAGAGCCGATGAGTTCGGCTTCGAGGACTGCCTTGATCTCGTCATGCTTCTTCTTGAGCTCGTCAGGCAGATCCTCGTACTTGACCGGAGTGCTTTCCGCCATCTCGGATGTAGATGGCGATGCGGTGGATGTCGAAGGTTGTCCCACCGGGCGTGCCGAGAATGTGTTGCGGTCGAGAAACCCACCGGCGGGCAGCGGCCGGCAACACCGTAGAGCCGGGAACAACTAGGGCTGCGGCTGGCCCCGGTCCCTCGGAGCGACGGCCCGCAAAGCCTTCCGGTCACACGTCCGATGTTGTCGCAAGGGCGTGCCACCTGACCTATACCTGGTCAGGAAGGTGTTGGATGATGCCTCGCTTAGTTTCCTGCATGGCATACACGTAAACGTTAAATACGAGCCTCGATCGGCTCTCAGGTTATCCTGTGAATCGGCTCAAAGAGCCGATCCACCCATGATTCGTACGAGGTGTACGAATATATGGTGGTCCTGCTTGATCAAGATAAAGCTGATGCGATCTACGACGATTTAGGGTTTTCACCGCACAATCGGATCATCCTACTCACGATTGGGCCTCGCGCTCGCGTACGGTGATCGTAAGCCGATCCTAGACAGGGCCTAAAAACCAACACGAGGTTGATCCCCGGAACATCCTATCTAGGGCTAGCAAACTACACCCCACACGCCGCTGGATCCTCCAACCCTTTGTAAGGCCTAACTATTGCAGATATTAAACTAATCCTTGAAGAACAAGGAGCAACCGTAACGGATCGGATCTACCAAACAATGATCAAGCGGGGAGCCGCCCCTACACCTAAGATAGGTGTAAGGGCGGCTAGATGTATAAGGGTTGCACTACGACAGCATATGATACGAAGAACAATGCTAACCCTAACACATCTAAGATAACTACGTTGCTCGCCATCAAAAAGGCTTCGAGCACGAGCAACGCATGAACAACGTAATAAGCTTGTGCTGCCTAGATCGCAAGATGCGATCTAGGCAGCATGGTGCTTACCAGGAGAAACCCTCGAGACGAAGGAGTTGGCGATGCGCCGAGATTGATTGTGTTGAACGTTGGTTGTTGTTTATTTCATAAACCCTAGATACATATTTATAGTCCAGGGGACTTTCTAACTCAAGCGTGCACCTAACCGTGCACGGGTAAAACTCTAGCTCCTAATCTAAGATACGACCTACTATATTACAGATACACGGGCATGCTAGCCCAAACTTTGCATATAAGGCCGATCTACGTATTTCTTCCGTATATACTCTTTAAGCCCATCTTGATCGCGGCCCACCTCTGACTCGGTCAAATTATGGTGATAACAGCAGCGCGGCGCCATTTCCGCCACGAGCGATGACACCATCCTTGACGAGGCTGCTGAAGCGCAGCGTGGCACCATCACCACCACGCATGCCAAGACGTCTGTGCCGGCGCAGCACGTCGCCATCCACACCACTCACCAGGCGTGACGACGACTCCCGTGTTGGGGCGCCCGGCGTGCAGCGCGGCGCCACCTCCACTCCGCGAGCCATGACAACGAAGTCAGTGTCGGGGCCGCGACGATCATTTTGATATATTATACGCTTTTTTCTGACATCGTATGCAAAAGTTAATGCCATTTTACCTTTTTCTAAACTTTTTATGCAAAAATTCAAAATTCAAATTTCTTAATTTCACGGAATAGTAGGTTGCATAACATACAAGAATCTAAAAACATTTTTTTTTGAATTTTCTATCATTTTCTTTTAGGGTTCGTGTCACGAACCGGTACTAAAGGGTTCGTGTCACGAACCGGTACTAATGGTTTTCCGGTTGACACCAACACGAACCGGTACTAAAGGTCCCGCACGAACCGGTACTAAAGGTTGCCGGCGCCCTACACAGTGAAACCGGTATTAATGCACCCTTTAGTACCGGTTCATAAGGAAACCGGTACAAAAGGGCAGGACGGAAGCCCTATTTTCTACTAGTGTCTAAATAGAAAAGAATCGGCCTCGCACCCGAAGAGAGTTATGTAATCCGTCTCAATCTCCTTTGCTTTGCCAAAGCAGAAAACTGTACTCTTGTGAAAGTTAATTTTCACCCCCGACGGCTGCTCAATGTTTAGTTTTCATTACAATACTTAAACTGATCAAGTGAAAGTTAGTACTACTAAGTTCTGAAAAAAGATCCAGCATGTTGCTACAATTTTATTTTTCTGCATGGTCAAGTAGAAAAATCAATCACCCGACAGACGGCTTGTACTTTTTAGCTAATACGGAGCCATATCTACAAACGTTCTTATATACTAGCTATCATGGCATTCTCAGGACATTTTATCTGAACTGTACAACTATATTCTTCTTTATAGTGCATGACCATACTAATTATCTACATCATCGACGTAATGGAACTGCCTAAAGTCAAGCTTAGAATGTTTTGCACGAAAATGTTGGACTTGTTTGTGTTAAACGCATTTGGATATTTCCACCAGGTCGGTGATGTGAGAGACCCAAGATTTATTCACACACAAAATTAGACCCAAGATTTACAAAAAAAAATTTGTCTATATGTTGTGTTTGAATCATATATCATTAATGTCTTCGAATTATTTTGTTCTTTGCATTATTTCTTAGAGTTCGCTCTACCTCAAGTTATATATATCCGTCCTTCGCCACTGGTGAAAAGTTAGTAAATCATCTTTTGATCTGATATTTATATTTCAATTTATGTGCTAACTTGATTTGATGTCCGTCCCATGGTTAGTCAGTTTAGAGAATCGCGTGTGAATATTTAAATTGTATGTACTGTTAGAGTAATGAAACTAGAGTTACTCATATGTCTGTGACAAATACGCGTAGTTGTGGACGGTCCCGATTCCGGAAAAGGAAGGCACAAATCATGTATGAGCGTTTGGTAGTCTGCATGTAATTCCTTTGCCAGTGAGATGAAACTCACATCCCCTTCCGGACGAGCTACGCTACACAGAACGTTTGATAGACTGGGTTGCATCGGTTGGTACTCAAATGACACTTTGATTGGTTGGTCGCATGCTTTTTCTAACCTTACCTATATGGCAACATGATGATCTTACCGTACCTATCACAAGACCACCATGGCACCGATGTTCACAAGCTTCGGCACGTCGGCGACGGCACCGCCGGTCACAAGCATGGGCACGTCGCCGATCACGAAGACGAAGACCACCATGGCACCGGCAGTCACGCTGGTCACAAGCATGAGTGTTGCATTGTGATCCAAATTCATATACTAAAGGGAGGCTAACTTCTGACGAGCGGAGCGAGGCCCGTCGCCTGCGAAGGGGGGTGCGGGGGGCGGCAGCCCCCGCGGTACGGTACGGATCGTTGGCACCGCCTATATATACATCTTGTAAGCCGCCGGCTAGGGTTTATCAGATTATAAGATAACCCACGGCGTTTGTAAACACCTCCCGATATAGTGAAGTTTTGCTGGCTGGCGCCCGTGGTTTTTTCCCCTTCGTGTTGGAAGGGGTTTTCCACGTTAAATCTTGTGTCCCCTGCGTGTGTTCTTGTTTCGTTCTTCGTTATTTGCTTGTCGCTTTTATAACAAGTGGTATCGAGCCCGTGTTTCAATCTAGGGTTTTGCGACATGTCTTCTTTGAAGTTCGATCTACCGCAGTCTGGATTACACCACGAGATTTTCTCCGTGGCAAGTGAAGATGAGGGCGATACTTACCCAATCTTCTGATCCGGATGAAGCTCTTGATGGTTTTGGCAAGAAAGATGCCAAGACCTGGACCGACGATGAAAAGAGGAAAGACCGTAAGGCTTTTTCATTAATTCAGCTTCATCTATCCAACAATATCTTGCAGGAAGTGCTGGCTGAGAAATCCGCAGCGGCGCTGTGGTTAAAACTGGAATCGATCTGCATGTCCAAAGATCTAACCAGTAAGATGCACGTGAAGATGAAGTTGTTCTCGCACAAGCTGCAAGAAGGTGCGTCAATGATGAATCACCTATCGATCTTTAAAGAGATCGTTTCTGATTTGCTATCCATGGAGGTAAAATATGATGATGAGGATCTAGCTCTTATACTGTTAGTCTCGTTGCCTAATTCTTTTGCGAATTTTCGAGACACCTTGTTATACAGTCGTGATGAACTAACCCTTGCCGAAGTTTATGAGGCCCTCCAACGAGAGGGAAAAGATGAAATCTATGGTGCGGGCGAGAGGGTTCGTCATCTAAGGCGGAAGCAACTGCGAGGTCCGAGGCGGGACCGAGAACAGAAACAACAACTACAACGAGAGATAAGAGCAAGACCGACGAGAGGTCGCTCAAAGTCCAAGGGACGAGATGGTAAGTTCTGCAAGTATTGTAAGAAAACTAGCCACAATATTGATGATTGCTGGAAGTTGCGGAACAAAGAGAAAAGAAACGGTACTTACCAACCGAAAAACAAATCCGAGGGTGATGGTAAGGCTGCTTGTTGTTTCCGAGTGATAATTCCGATGGCGATTGCCTAGTTGTGTTTGCTGGTTGTGTTTCGGTAATGATGAGTGGATCCTTGATTACTGCATGTTCGTTTCATATTTGCCTGTAACAAAGAGCTGGTTCGGTTCTTATGAGTTTGTGCGAGTGGAGATGTTGTGCGTATGGGAGATAACAACCCACGTGAGATCGTGGGCATTGGCTCCGTTCGAGATCAAGATGCATGATGGCATGACACGCACTCGACGGATGTGAGACACATACACGGCATGGCCAGAAATTTGATCTCTCTCGGTACCCTTGATGTTGACGGGTACAAACACTCCGGTTCTCGCGGAGTTCGAAGGTATCAAAAGGTTCTCTCGTTCACATGATAGGTGATATGAATTCTGCAAAGTTATATGTTCTTAGAGGTAGCACTTTGTCTGGTATTGCTGCTGCTGTTATTCCTGATGAACCTGGTAAAACTAATATGTGGCATATGCGTCTTGGACATATGAGTGAACATGGATGGCAGAATTGCACAGGAGAGACCTGCTAGATGGCTGCAATTTGAGTAAGTTTGAGTTCTGTGAGCACTGCATTTTTGGTAAGCATAAAAGAGTTAAATTCAATGCTTCCGTTCATACCACTAAAGGGATTTTAGATTATGTGCATGCTGATGTGTGGGGACCTTCCCGCAAGACTTCTCTTGGTGGTGCAAATTACATGCTTACTATCATAGATGATTACTCCAGAAAAGTGTGGCCTTTCTTTCCGAAACATAAATCTGATGTGTTTGATGCTTTTAGAAAGTGGAAAGTTATGGTAGAGAAGCAAACGAGAAAGAAAGTTAAATTGCTTCGTATCGACAATGGCATGGAGTTTTGTTCTACTCGTTTTCAATGATTATTGCAGCGATGAAGGCATTGTCGGGCACCACACCATCCCATATACTCCTCGGCGAGAATCGTCGTGGCGGAGAGGATGAACAGAACCATCATCTCCAAGGCTCGCTGCATGTTGTCTAATGCCGGTATGCATAGACGTTTACGGGCTGAAGCAGCCTCCACCGCCTGTTACTTGATAAACGAGGTCACCTTGTATCCCGCTTGATAAGAAAACTCCTATTGAGGTATGGTCTGGTTCACTCGCTGATTATTCACAGTTGAGAGTTTTCGGTTGCACTGCTTATGCTCATGTTGATAATGGAAAGCTAGAGCCCAGGGCTGTTAAGTGTGTGTTTTTGGGTTATGGTTCAGGAGTTAAGGCATATAAGTTATGAAATCCTGAAACTAAGAAAGTTTTGCATAGCAGGAATGTAGTCTTTAATGAGGCTGTCATGTTTTATAAGAGTTCATCTACAGATGTTCACGATGCTGTTGATTTTCGATAATTCTGATGATGAACAACAGAGGATTAGCGTGCAGGTGGAGCAGGTGGAGGAGAAAGAAAATGATGTTGCTGAAAATAATAACATTGTTGTTCAACACTCACCACCTGTTTTGCAGCAAACAAATAGTTCCATTGCTGTTGATAGACCGAGGCGTAACAAAGGTCCACATCCTCGTTTAATTGAAGAATGTAATCTTGTTCATCATGCTTTGAGTTGTGCTGAACAGGTGGAACATGATGCGAACCTGCTACATATACTGAGGCTGTTGCATCCGTTGACCACGTGAAGTGGATTTCTGCTATGCAAGAGGAGATGCAATCGCTTGACAAGAATGGCACGTGGGATGTTGTGCCCTTGCCAAAACAAAAGAAGGCTGTCCGCTGTAAGTGGATATTTAAAAGAAAGGAAGGTTTGTCTCCTAGTGAGCCTCCGAGGTTTAAGGCAAGGTTAGTAGCAAAAGGTTTCAGCCAAATTCCAGTGTATTGATTATAATGATGTATTCTCTCCGGTTGTGAAGCATAGTTCCATTCGTGCATTCTTTGGTATTGTGGCTATGCGTGATCTTGAGCTTGAGCAGCTAGATGTAAAGACTGCTTTTCTGCATGGTGAGCTTGAGGAGGAGATATACATGGACCAACCTGAATGTTTTGTTGTGCCTGGTAAGGAGGATCTTGTTTGTAAGTTGAAGAGATCCCTTTATGGTTTAAAACAGTCTCCAAGACAGTGGTACAAAAGGTTTGATTCATTTATGCTTGCACATGAGTTTAAGAGATCTAAGTATGATAGTTGTGTCTATATCAAGTTTGTTAATGGATCACCAATATACTTGCTGTTATATGTTGATGATATGTTGATTGCTGCCAAGAGCAAGAAAGAGATCACTACTTTAAAGTCACGATTAAGTAGTGAGTTTGAGATGAAGGACCTTGGTGCTGCTAAGAAAATACTAGGTATGGAAATTACAAGAGACAGAAGATCTAGAGTGTTATTTCTTAGTCAGCATAATTACATTCAGAAAGTTCTTCATCGTTTTAACATGCATGATGCAAAGTCACGTTAGTACACCAATTGCTTCTCACTTTAAATTGTCGGCATTGCAATGTCCTAGTACTCGATGAAGATATTGAGTACATGTCTCGAGTTCCATATTCTAGTGTTGTTGGTTCCTTGATGTATGCCATGGTTTGTTCTCGTCCTGATTTATCCTATGCTATGAGTTTGGTCAGTCGATATCTTGCTGATCCTGGTAAAGAACATTGGAGAGTTGTTCAGTGGATTTTCAGGTACCTTCGTGGCACATCCAAAGCTTGCTTGAAGTTTGGCAAGACCGGTGAGGGACTCGTTGGCTATGTGGATTCAGATTTTGCTGCTCGATTTGGATAAGAGAAGATCCCTCACGGGTTATGTGTTCACTTGTTGGTGGATGTGCTTGTGAGTTGGAAGGCAACGTTACAATCTGTTGTTGCCCAATCTACAACCGAAGCGAGAATATATAGCAATTAATGAAGTCGGCAAAGAGTCCGTTTGGTTGAAAGGTTTGTATGCTTGAGCTTTGTGGAGATGATTCTTGCATTAACTTGTTTTTCGACGAGTCAAAGTGCAATATACCTTACTAAAGATCAAATGTTCCATGAGAGGACAAAGCACATTGACATCAAATACCATTATATTCGCGACATTGTTGCTCAAGGTAAACCGAAGGTATGCAAGATAAGTACTCATGATAATCCTGGCTGATATGATGACAAAGCCAATTCCTGTTTCCAAGTTTGAGCTTTGCTCGAGCTTGGTTGGTATAACTTGTTTAGCCCAAGTGGTCATTGGCGCCGACAAGTGTTTTTCCTTTGTTGTTCAGGAGATTGTTGAAGTTCATGCTACAAGATGGAATTTGTCTCAAGGTGGAGTTTGTTGCATTGTGATCCAAATTCATATACTAAAGGGAGGCTAACTTCTGACGAGCGGAGCGAGGCCCGTCGCCGGAGGCTTGGGACGGATCGTTGGCACCGCCTATATATACATCTTGTAAGCCGCCGGCTAGGGTTTATCAGATTATAAGATAACCCACGGCGTTTGTAAACACCTCCCGATATAGTGAAGTTTTGCTGGCTGGCGCCCGTGGTTTTTCCCCTTCTGTGTTGGAAGGGGTTTTCCACGTTAAATCTTGTGTCCCCTGCGTGTGTTCTTGTTTCGTTCTTCGTTATTTGCTTGTCGCTTTTATAACAATGAGCACGTCGCCGACCACGAAGACGAAGACCACCATGGCACCGTCGGTCACGCTGGTCACAAGCATGAACACGTCGCCGACCACGAAGATGAAGATCACCATGGCACGCCGGTCACAAGCATGGGCATGTCGCCGACCACGAAGATGTAGACCACCATGGCACCGTCGTTCACTCTGGTCACAAGCATCATCACATCGCCAACCACGAAGACGAACACCACCAATACACTGATGTTCACGCGGGTCACAAGCATCACCATGTCATCGACCACGAAGACGAAGACCACCAGGACACCGCCGGTCACGCGGGTCACAAGCATCACCACGTGGCCGACCACGAAGACAAACACCACCATGACAACGCTGTGCACGCTCGTCACAAGCATAACCATGTCCCCAACGACGAAGCTGAATACCACCATGACACCGTCGGTTACGCCGGTCACAAGCATCACCACGTCGCCGACCACGAAGACGAAGACCACCAAGCCGCCACCACCATGGATTATCACCTCTCACTTCTTACACAGCATCACCACGTCGCCGTCCATGAAGATGGCAAGCGAGAAGTTGAGCAAGTAAACTATACCCACACATACGTACACATTATAGTATACTAGCGAGTCATTTATCTATCCGTGTATGTACACCGAAACAAAAACATGTCAACATGATAATAATGTGGAATGGTGAGGTGAACCTACTCCTCAAGAAAATTTCAAACGGTTGAGGCTGTGCAACGAATTTAGCAAAATTCGCTTAAAACTTCGTACATGAAATTGACGACTTACGACTGATGAAACTCAAAACCGATTGTGGGAATTGATTCATATCATCGACACACATCTACATGCAACCATTGCATCCGTCGGGTCAAGGAGTAGCGAGAACGGGACAGACCCGCTAGTAACATCCGAACTAGGCGTTCCTCCAAGACATGTCTCGGGTGCTTTAAGACTCGTGCCATGCAAAAACTCGAGTGAGCCCAAGCAACCAAACAGCCAAAAAATTGCTAGACCTATGCGAGCCAATGGATGCCCAGACTACCAAACACGACCTACAATGATTTTCCAAAGCTAGCATGGATGCACGCCGTAGGTGATGACTGAATCGGCTCAACATCACCATGTTGGCTCCCTCGCATGTTGGCAAGGCGCTGGAAACTGTTTCTTTCCTGAATGGTTCTGGGTCATATGAAAATGTTCACGTCAGAGGACAAAACACAAGGGAGGTGTGCCCTGCAAGTATGTGCACCATCAACGGTCACCGTGTTTTTTCTTTGGAGATCTCTCGACAACAGGGGCATCAACACATGACGACTTCGGTATGGTGGTTACTGCTGCTCCCAATTACCTAGTCTTGACTTGCATGGCGAAAGCTGTATACCTGCTCTTCATTTGTGTTTTACCTAGTCCTGATGCTCGGTTCTGGAGAAGCTGGCGTTCTCTAGTCGTACATATATTGCAGGCGTTACTATTTGGAAAACTTTTCATAGTAGGTGTGTAGCTTGCCGTACTAGTTGATGGATGTTGTTGTTTGACGTTGATCTATGGGCACTTGGATCATATTTATTTTTCTCTATTATTATTATTTTGGTTATGCGGACTATTGATCTCTCAAGTAGCTCTTCATATGGAGTTTTTTTTGGAAAGGTTTGTCATATTTGTGTTATCCAGATACTAATATATACTACCTCCATCCTAAGGCTTAAGGCTTATATTTTTCAGAAAGTCAAACGAAGTAAATTTTGATCAAATTTTTAGAAAAATTTATGAATAAATATGATATTGTGTAGGTATCATATGAAAATATATTTCATTATCTATCTAGTGATATTAATTTTTTTACTTTTCATGTCAATTGTTTCTGATAAAAACTAGCGCGGTGGCCCTCGCAAATGTGAGGGCATCATCTTTAATGGGTTAAAAGTGGCTAGGATAAAGTTATTCTTTTATTTATATCAAATTTTATGATATGAAATAATATAGCTCTAGCACTATAGAAGGTGTTACGGAAATAAATTATTACACATGCGAGTAACAACTTAAACCAAACTTAATTTGTGGGCTAATGATTATTGCATCATCTGTCAAAACATCCACACACACGTGTTGTTTTAAGATCAGTATCCGATGTTTAGTTTACATTAATAATTTTTCTTGCTGAAACATTTCCATTAGTAGGTAGGCAAATTAAAAAAATTAAAAATTTCTACCTATGTATGTATTTCTTCCTCATAATTATTTTTGTAGTTCGGAAACATGAAACATTTTACACTTCAACTGTCTGCATGGTGAAATTTTAACCTTTACTTTTTATACCAATATGATACAACAAATCAAGATAAATAAAAATTAACACTATTTTAGTAATATGATTTTTATTTTAAGCATATATAGAAACATGTTTATATGTCAAGTAGTCAAAAGAAAAATTAACAGATCGAAGTTATAGATGTATGACCGCAAGTTTTCTATATTATCATCCATTTTCTATAGTATTTTTCTATCTATTTTTTAAAAATATTTGCATGTTATCTCGACTTCAATTCATGGTTTATACATTATTTCTTAATTTTGTGAGTGATTGGAGTGATTTGTCCTCTTAAGTTGACTTCACTACATTATAGAAAAGACACACAAAATATTCCGATGACTGATATTCACGCCGCAGAATTTAATATTCAAGGAGTACAATATTTGAGCTTGTGGAATGTTTTGGTAAACCTAGTTTTCAAATGTACATGTCTTATTATTTTATATTTTCGACTCGAATAAAAACTATAGATATCAATTGTTTATTTATATACAATTGACCATGTGCATGCATACATATCTACACTCGTTTACGTATCGATCATTTATACTCTCTCCATCCTAAAATAAGTGTCTCAAATTTTTCTAGATACAGATGTACATCAATATCAATATCTAGACAAAAATAAGATACCTATTTTTGGTAGTAACTTCAAAATATAGAAATATTTTCAACAAATTTATGCTTTCAGCGTTCTAGGTAGTATACGTTTTTTTGGTGAATGGTCTAAGCTATTCCTGTCTGTCAAGCTAGCTAGGTAGCGTAAGTTTTTTTGTTTCATGGCCATTGATCTATAAATTAGTGTTGCATGCACCTGTGGTCTATTTCTGAATGGAGCTATGTAGGTAGCGTGCAATTCTTTTTTTTTCTGAATAGAGTCTGCTATGTGTACGCTGTATATAGGCGTTGGAAAAACTTAGAAGAGTTCACTCATTTAAAAGGAAAATTATAGTTACGTGAATAGGGTCCGCTATCTCTACGCCAGATGATCTAGAAAGAAAAAGGATAATCCACTTCTGTAAAAGGAAAACTATAAACGCCTCTCCTATCAATAAGTCAACGTGTCAAACAAAATTACACTGTTACGTACTGCCATTAAATCATAGCCATTAATTTTATATCCTACTGTTCAAATAATTTAGATGGTGTGGCTCATTGTGGTGGCTCTATTAGACATCCATATTTTTCTTTTAGTATATAATAGATTTAGTCAAACTTAACATAGTTTGACTTTCTGACAAAAATATATAGATCTTAAGTCTTGGGATGGAGGTAGTAACTATTTATTGAAATATTTTTTTGATATTTAAAATATATATAACTATCTTAATAATATTAAAGCATCAGAATAACAACAGTGGAACAAAAGGAAACTATTTATTGTCGATCGTATTTGTATATAAGACTATTTCGCAACTTTGCTATTTCATGTGCAAAGTGAACTCTAATTTGAAGATAGGATGTTTTCCTAAACAATAGTACTCCCTCCGATTCATATTAATTGACTCTAATATGGATGTATCTAGACACATTTTAGTTCTAGATACATCCATATTGAAGTCAATTAATATGAATCGGAGGGTGTATTATTCTTCTGTTTCACGAGTCAAATATGATACACAAGGTGAATCTAGAGATGAAAGACTTCTGAGGATACTTGTCGTAACTTTTAGTCTTATATATGATACATACTTGTTATTATTTCTTTTTGTTTCTGAATCTGATTTACTTGAGTAGGAAAATTATTGAAGGCATAACTTTTCATGTGTACAAGTGAACTAGAATAAAATCGACATCTAGTTGTACTAAACTGCATTAGGCCCTAGCAGGCCAAATCATGTTCCCATGGAGGTTTCACCATAACGGTTTAAAATCGGTTAACCTCTACGTTGCGGCACTATTCTTTTTGTTGGGCTTGTATTATATGAAAAAATGATGATATTACAATACATGTAATGATAAAATAGATTGATGTTATATCTTACTTAATTTTTTGTGGTGGTTTTAGGTTAAATATAAAATAAATCACCACAAAAATTATAGAATGGAGGGTATAGAAAACATACGAATGTTGCGCTTGCGCGTAGTCATAAGGAATGAAATAATTGAAGATAGATCCTTAAAGAAACAATTTGTTGGGTGTGTCAAATTTTAAAGTACATCAATTTCTAGAACAGTGAGGTAAGAGCAAGTACAATAAAACTGAGTCAGCAGGCTATAAAGATTTAAATGTAATAATTATGCTTAGTTGGAGGGGGGAGAAGACAAGAAAGAATATAAGTGAGCTCTAATGCAATAGCCAGCTCTAGAACGTGCTGCTAGGCACCTTATGAGAGTGAAAAAGTGAATCATGTATAGATAAAGTATGGAAAATGATACTATTCCCCCGGGGGATAACGCGCTTGCAACCCCCGGTTGCCTGCTGCACCCCACGTGGGTGGACCCCATCTGCCTCCCTCGACCCGCTCCACCACTACGTTTCCAACGCCCATCACTACCACAGCTCCTCCGCGCCGACGACCACCTCCGCCGCCTGCCCCGGCCCCGGCGACCTCCGCCGCCTGCTCCGGCCCCGGCGACCACCGCCGCCTGCCCCGGCCCCGGCGACCTCCGCCGCCTGCTCCGGCCCCGGTGACCACCGCCGCCTGCCCCGGCCTCGCCGCCAGCCCTGGCAACCGCCGCCGTCTGCCCAGTCCTTGACAACGGCCGCCGCCTGCCAAGTGCTCGGCAACCCAGGAAATCGCGCCTGCCAACGCGCCGCCGCGTCCTTGCCCAGCGCGCCGCCGCCTCCATGTCTGCGTGCGGCCGCCTCCCTCCCCGCGTGTGGCCGCGCCCCTCCCGCGCCGCCTCCTCCCTGCCAGCGCGCCGCCGCCCACCTGCTCGTGCGCCGCCGTAGAGTGCTGCTGCAGGTCGCTGCTGCTGCGTCAAGTGATGTTGGCCTGTAGACGGTGAAGAAGACACCCGTCGCCATGGCTGAATGAGTTTGTTGCCTTATGCCTCCATTGTTTGCTACCGGCAAAGGCAGGGTTTGCTACCTACGGCCTCCGGTGTTGCTACCAATGTTGAGCACCATTTCTGCGTGTTGATGGCGGAGGTGCTGCCTGCGGTGCGCATGGTTTGCTACCTTAGGTATTCGACGTTGCTACTGGCGGTTCTGGAAGTTGCTACCTTAGGTACACTGAGTTGCTGCAACCTTTTTGGTGACGCTGCTGCAGGCAAGGTCTCCTTCATTGTCTATGCAGGCTGAAGCTACTAGTTTGCTACCGGCGTTACGCATTTTGGATACAATATCATCTTTTTTCTATACATATTCTGCGATTTGCTACATTTCCATAATGTTTTTGATACAACTTTTCTATATTTTTGCTACAATTGTACCATATGTTTGCTACGGGGGTCTCCGGCGAGGTCTCCGGCGAGCCCAACCTTTTTATTTTCTTTTCTGAACGAACCGTTTTTTGCTTCAGTCATTTGCTGCCGGGGGTGATTTTTTGCTACCGGAGGTGTTTTTTTGCTACATGCAAATCTAACCGTCAAAATGGTTGATCCGACGGCTGGGGACCCGGGGGCTGGGGAATCAGATCCCCCGGGGGACGCCCAGCACTTTCCATAAAGTATTACATTGCTCAACTATTATACATGTTAACTATATACTAGCTATAGATGACATAGCATCTTGCTTATACCGATGATACTACTGAATTTTTTTAAAGATGGACTTGGATCTCTCCTCCTCGTGGAACGCGTGCAGAGCGCAGACAGCTTGTCAAGGTTTGGCAATAAAATCAAAGATGAGGTCCCCAGATGAAGGTCCATCATAGGCACATCCGCACATGGATGACTGCAGGATGTCTGTTAGTGACTCATCAAGCGACGCATGTGGCCTCCGGATGAGCACACCTGGCAGTTTTCACTTCCGTACAATACAATGATCCCGTCGTGTGTTATTTAGAGCATCTCCACAGGCGATTTCGATAGTCTTTTTTGGTGCCGGAAATAAACTTGCATCGGCGCGGTCCAATGTCAGCCAATTTTGGAGGCCAATAGAATCTCCGGCAACCCCGTGCCGGCCCTTCGACAAGGGCGCGAATCGGGCGCGTCGATGTCTCGCGAGGCTGAATTTTTTGGGCGTGGGAAACGCCTGTCAGCCACACATCTCAAAAGTCGACGCCAGCGGGGAGTGGTGGGGCCGACGTGTCAGCAGCTCATTCAATTTTAACCTAACCGTCGCCTACCTCGTGACGGGAGTTATTGGGGCGCAGCGGCGGTGCAGTTTCCGCAGACGCGCAGCGAACCGTCCCGTCGCGTGCGCCTTGCTCTTCGTGCCGCCGTTAATGAGCGTCACCTCTCCCCCGCTCCCCTGCCTCCCTCCGGCCTACAAAAAGGGCCGCCTCTCATCATTCCTCTCACACACAAACCCCAGCGCCTCTCTCCCCAACCCTAACCGCCACCATCTGAAAAGACGACGCCATTTTACGGTCGAGGCCGAGGTCGAGGCTGAGGTCACAGCCGTGTTCGTGGCCGTGGCCACGGCAGAGCTGCACGCATTTCATCGCCTACGACGCCGTCGTCTTCATCGTCGGAGATGGACGAGGAGGGGTGATGACCCACAAGTATAGGGAATCGCAACAGTCTTCGAGGGAAATATTACCCAATTTATTGATTCGACACAAGGGGAGACAAAGAATACTTGAAAGCCTTAACAGCGGAGTTGTCAATTCAGCTGCACCTGAAAACAGACTTGCTCGCAAGGGTTTATCGAGTAGTAACGGTTTTATAGTAGTAGCGAGTAGTGAAATAACAGCAGCGGAGTAACAAAGACAGCGGTAGTAATTTTAGTAAACGAGCGGGATTAAAATACGCGTAGGCACGGGGACGGATGACGGGCGTTGCATGGATGAGAGAAACTCATGTAACAATCATAGCGGGGCATTTGCGAGATAATAATAAAACGGTATCCAAGTACTAATCAATCAATAGGCATGTGTTCCAATTATAGTTGTACGTGCTCGCAATGAGAAACTTGCACAACATCTTTTGTCCTACCAGCCGGTGGCGGCCGGGCCTCAAGGGAAACTACTGGATATTAAGGTACTCCTTTTAATAGAGTACCGGAGCAAAGCATTAACACTCCGTGAACACATGTGATCCTCACATCGCTACCATTCCCTCCGGTTGTCCCGATTTCTGTCACTTCGGGGCCATTGGTTCCGGAGAGCGACATGTGTATACAACTTGCGAGTAAGACCATAAACAATGAATATCATGATGAAATAATAACATGTTCAGATCTGAGATCATGGCACTCGGCCCTAGTGACAAGCATTAAGCATAATAAGTTGCAACAATATCATAAAAGTACCATCTACGGACACTAGGCACTATGCCCTAACAATCTTATGCTATTACATGACCAATCTCATCCAATCCCTACCATCCCCTTCGGCCTACAGCGGGGGATTACTCACACATGGATGGGGGAAACATGGCTGGTTGATGGAGAGGCGTTGGCGGTGATGGCGGCGATGATCTCCTCCAATTCCCCGTCCGGCGGAGTGCCGAACGGAGACTTCGGCTCCCGAGACGGAGTTTCGCGATGTGGCGGCGTTCGGAGGGTTTACGGCGACTTCGACTTCTCCCCGTGCGTTTTTAGGTCGAGGCGAATAAGTAGTCCGAAGGAGGGCGTCGGAGGCCGGTCGAGGGGGCCACACCATAGGGCCGCGCGGGCCCCCGCGCGGCCCTATGGTGTGGGGCCCTCGGGCCTCCACTTGAATTGTCCTTCTGGCTCCGTCAGTATTCTGGGAAAATAGGCCCTTTCGTCAAAATCCCGAGGTTTTTCCTGAAAGTTGGATTTCTGCACAAAAACGAGACACCGGAACGATTCTGCTGAAAACAGCGTTAGTCCGTGTTAGTTGCATCCAAAATACACAAATTAGAGGCAAAACAATAGCAAAAGTGTTCGGGAAAGTAGATACGTTTTGGACGTATCAACTCCCCCCAAGCTTAGCTTATTGCTTGTCCTCAAGCAATTCAGTTAACAATTGAGCGATAAAAGAACTTTCACGAACACATTTGCTCATATGATGTATATATTCTCATGATATGGCTAATACTTAAGCAGTTCATAATAAGGTACATGCAAATAAGATCATCTAACAGCTATGTCAACCATGAAGAGGTACCAACAATTAATAATAAGCATCATGAATCATATATATAAGCAGGATTGCAATGTTCATAAGAGAGTATGATAAAGTGGTATCTCGCTTGCCTGTATTTGATCGGCAAAACATAAATGCCCGGGCACCTCTGGAGGTCATAGAAAGACTAGAAGTAGTGATTGTCAAAGATAAAAGCATCAAAGTTATACCACAATCAATCATATTTTGAGACAAGCATATTATACTAAGAATGACAGTTGTGCTCTCAAGAAAGTGCTCAAAGAAAGGATGGAGACACAACATAAAAGTAAAAGATTGACCCTTCGCGAGAGGAAGCGAGGGATTAACATGCGCTAGAGCTTTTCATTTGTAAAGCGGGAGTAAAATTATTTTGAGAGGTGTTTGTTGTTGTCAACGAATGGTAATGGGTACACCAACTACCTCGCCAACCGGACTTTCAAGAGCGGCTCCCATGAATTATTTGCATTTTTATGTGGCACTCCTTCCAACCTTTCTTACACAAACCATGGCTAACCGAATCCTCGGGTGCACTGCCAACAATCACATACCATGAAGGAGTGCCTTTTTAGTTTAGTTTATTATGATGATGACACTCCCCCAACCTTTGCTTACACAAGCCATGGCTAACCGAATCCTTCGGGTGCCGTCCAACAATCACAAACCATGGAGGAGTGTCTATTTAAGTTAATTAATTCGGGACTCGGGAATCCCATTGCCAGCTCTTTTTGCAAAATTATTGGATAAGCGGATGTGTCACTAGTCCATATGAGAATCCGTCAAAAGTAAATGACAAGGTTGAAAGCTAAACACCACATACTTCCTCATGAGCTATGAAACATTAACACAAATTAAGAAGCATTTTGAAGATTTTAAAGGTAGCGCATGAGAATTTACTTTGGAATGGTTTGAAATGCCATGCATAGGTATTTATGGTGGACACTCGGAATAACTTGGTTTTCATGTGTTTGGAGGCACGAGCAGCGTTCCCGCTCGGTACAAGTGAAGGCTAGCAAAAGACTAGGGAGCGACAAATCAAGAGAGCGATAGCTTGTCATAATCATGCTTGCGGCAAAATAAATTAACTGAGGCATAAAAGTGATACAAGAACTCTGAAGCAATGTAAATCATTGAGGCTTAATTGACTCTTGTTCAGTCATATGCATGCGTGAGCATGTGCCAAGTTGATATAAATGAATTATTCAGAGGAGCATACCACGATGCCATACTTACTTATGAATAAAACAATGCAAGCAAACATCCATGACATGCTACTCATATTAATAAATTGGAGCTAAACATGAGAGATCATGAACTACTAGACTTTCTTAAATAACATATACCTCACATGAACCAACTAAGCATGCTCACATGGATGAGTATATGTACAAAAATGAAAACAAATAGAGTTCATACCAGCCTCTCACCACAATCAGATTGTCGTAGATCATCATCATTGCCTTTTCACTTGTGTAGCTTGGATAATATGAAATGAAAACCACGCTCCAGCCACCGAAGACCATTGAACTCATAATGAACTTTATAAACCAAAGAAGAACAGCAAATATTTTTGGTGTTTTCGAATTTGAGAACAAGAATAAAAGGAAACAAGGAAACAAAGCAAAATCTTTTTGGGTTTTCTTATAGCAAACTAGCAATAGCAAATAAAGCGAAACAAATGCAAGAAACCAAGATAAACAAATGGTGAAGAGAAACAACAGAAATATTTTTGGTCTTTTTGTGTTTTGGGAAAGAAACAAAGTGAAAGCAAGAAATAGCAAACTAAAAGAAACACGAGAAAAGCGAGATGGCAGAAATCTGCCAAAACTTGACAGCAGTACAGAAATCGATTTTTACAAAAATCTTACGTTGCTCAGCTCGAAAAGTGTTCAACTAATGAAAGTTAGATAACAACCTGGGGAACATGCACAAAAATTGTCTTCGCAAAATAACGTTCTGGCTGTGCGCACGAATTTTTACGGTAACAGTCCAGAATCTGTTTTCGAGCAGCACTTCCCCAAATATCATCTTCCTCTCATTAGAAAACCACTCAAACAAACTAAACAAGTATATACAAGTATCCATCAATCATAATATGCAAAGAATGAGTGATGCCGGTATACCTCCCCCCAAGCTTAGGCTTTTGTCCTAAGTGGAGTTCAACCCCATCGAGGGTCTGGGTTCCACGCCGGTGGATCATACATGGAGTAGTCATAATAAGGTACCGATGCAGAAGAAAAGCGTGGGGGTTCCTCATACCCAGCTTGTGGATGCGAAGAGCTCGCTGCATCGGATGACGAATCGAGGTGTTCCTCGGCCTCCTCCGTGTTGCCTCTTGCACGATGGCTTCCTCCCTCGATGTATGCATTAACTGCACTTTCCGTGACTGACCAATCCTCCCTGGAATCAAGATTAAACAGAGAAGGTGCAGGCAATCCTACTAATTTTTCAACTTTCTTAGTCCTTGTCCAAGATTTCTTGTAAAATGTTATTCTGTAAGACAGGTTTCCTAAATTAGACGAATCAGAAACAAATTCATGCTTAATCATGGAAGCTATGTCAAGTTTCTCCATGGGGAGCTGAATATCAAGACGGTGAGGTCCTACATTATGCATAGCTAATAAGCGAGAGGCGATGAGACCCCCACAAATTCCTCCCCTCTCACGGTTAGTGGAAAGTCTGTTGGCTATCAAAGCTCCCAAGTTATAAGTCCTATTACCTTGTAATGCAGCAGCTAGAAAGGCTAGATCCGGGATAGTTACTTTACCTCCATTCTTTCTCGCTAGAACGCACTTGGTAATGAAATAAGCGAAGTAACGAATAGCTGGGAAATGAATACTACTGATTTTACCATCATCCTCTGAGAAGCTTCTTCCATGACAAATCATCTTGAAGAGGTCCAAGAACTCTTGCGGCGATCCCTTTATCTTCTCGCATGATCCCCATTGCGGCACTTTGATTGCTGCACAAAAATCAACTGAATGGCAAGTTGACAGTTTTATTATAAATTTTGTACTGAACCATGGGATTAGATCGTGACCAATTGAATTTAAAATCCTGCACTACTGACATAGTCAGTTTTACATATTGGCATGGTTCCCCATCAACAAAATCATCCAATCCTGCATGAGAGATTAAACTTTGAACGTCCTGCAAGATCCCTGCACTTCTCATGAAATCCACGCACGGATAGTAAGTGGGATATACTCCTTCTTCTCGGTGAACTCTCATGACCTGTTGCACCTCCAACTCATGTTGGTTGAGTTGGTGCCTACCTCCTTCCATTTTCTGAAATTTTTCAACAAACAATATAAAACTTGATTTGGTAACATATAATTGAGGGAAACTACCATAGGAACTTGCTAGAGTACTAATCATGCATCAAAACTAATTTCTACCACTTAGAACAAGCATGCAAGCTCACTAAACATGTTACCTACAGCAGAAAAATATTCAAGATATACTCAACCAAACAAAATTCTATTTGGATAATCGAAGGAGTCACGTACCGGAGAGCAAATGTGCCAAATTTCAGACAGAAATCTGGGCTGAGCAAAGAGATCGAAAAATCCTGAGCTCTTGAGCAAAAACGCGAGTGAGAGAAAGTTGGTTCGAGTTTTTTCGGGAGAGAGAAGATGCTGGGGGAAAGAGATGAAGTAGTGGGGCAAGGAGGGGCCCACACCACGGGGTGGCGCGCCCACCTCCTTGGCCGCGCCGGCCTGTGGTGTGGCACCCTGTGGTGCCCCACGGGTCATCCTCACGGTGCTCCCAGTGCCTCGTCGAAAAATAGGACCAACGGTGTAATTTTCGCGATTTTTTGAAAACTTTGAAAAATGCACATTTCTGGGTATTAAGTTTATTATTACTGGCCAGGAAATTTTTTGAAATCTCCAATCAACTAAGAAACTTTGCAAATTAAAAATGCTACAGCAACTAAAGCAAGTGGAGGAAGAAAGAGATGTTGTTTACCTCCTCTATGCATATAAAAAGTATTTGTTAGCAAGGTTAATCAAGTCTTGCCACCAAATAAATTTTACATAGCATATGAAGAAATAAACCTCAAATCAATCATGTTACTGCTGGCGTGTAGTTGACGTGGGAGTTAGAAATATTTGTGGTGTAGCTTTTCTTCAGTTCCCCGGCAACGGCGCCAGAAAATATGCTTGATGGCGTGTATTTCACACGTTCGTTGGGCAACCCCAAGAGGAAGGTATGATGAGCACGGCAGCAAGTTTTCCCTCGGAAAGAAACCAAGGTTTATCGAACCGGGAGGAGCCAAGAAGCACGTTGAAGGTTGATGGCGGCGGGATGTAGTGCGGCGCAACACCGGAGATTCCGGCGCCAACGTGGAACCTGCACAACACAACCAAAGTACTTTGCCCCAACGAAACGGTGAGGTTGTCAATCTCACCGGCTTGCTGTAACAAAGGATTAACCGTATTGTGTGGAAGATGATTGTTTGCGGAGAAAACGGTAAAAACAAGTATTGCGGTAGATTGTATTTCGGTAAAGAGAATTGGACCGGGGTCCACGAGTTCACTAGAGGTGTCTCTCCCATAAGACGAACAGCATGTTGGGTGAACAAATTACGGTTGGGCAATTGACAAATAAAGAGAGCATGACCATGCACATACATATCATGATGAGTATAGTGAGATTTAATTGGGCATTACGACAAAGTACATAGACCGCCATCCAAGCTGCATCTATGCCTAAAAAGTCCACCTTCGAGGTTATCATCCGAACCCCCTCCGGTATTAAGTTGCAAAGCAACGAGACAATTGCATTAAGTATGGTGCGTAATGTAATCAACAACTACATCCTTAGACATAGCATCAATGTTTTATCCCTAGTGGCAACAGCACAACACAACCTTAGAACTTTACATCCTCTGTCCCGGTGTCAATGCGGGCATGAACCCACTATCGAGCATAAGTACTCCCTCTTGGAGTTAAAAGTAAAAACTTGGCCGAGCCTCTACTAGAAACGGAGAGCATGCAAGATCATAAACAACACATAAGCATAACTTTGATAATCAACATAACAAGTATTCTCTATTCATCGGATCCCAACAAACGCAACATATAGAATTACATATAGATGATCTTGATCATGATAGGCAGCTCACAAGATCCGACAATGATAGCACAATGGGGAGAAGACAACCATCTAGCTACTGCTATGGACCCATAGTCCAGGGGTAGACTACTCACTCATCACTCCGGAGGCGACCATGGCGGTGTAGAGTCCTCCGGGAGATGATTCCCCTCTCCGGCGGGGTGCGGAGAGCGATCTCCGGGATCCCCCGAGATGGGATCGGCGGCGACGGCGTCTCGGTAATGTTTTCCGTATCGTGGCTCTCGGTGCTGGGAGTTTCGTCACGGAGGCTATTAAGTAGGCGGAAGGGCAAGTCGAGAGGCGGCACGGGGGCCCACACCACAGGCCGGCGCGGCCAGGGGTGGGGCCGCGCCGCCCTAGGGTTTGGCCACCCCGTGGCCCCTCTTCGTCTCGTCTTCGGACTTCGGAAGCTTCGTGAGAAAATAGGCCTCCGGGCTTTTATTTCGTCCAATTCCGAGAATATTTCTTTACTAGGATTTCTGAAACCAAAAACAGCGAGAAAACAGACAGCGGCACTTCGGCATCTTGTTAATAGGTTAGTTCCGAGAAAATGCACGAATATGACATAAAGTGTGCATAAAACATGTAGATAACATCAATAATGTGGCATGGAACACAAGAAATTATCGATACGTTGGAGACGTATCGGCATCCCCAAGCTTAGTTACTGCTCGTCCCGAGCGAGGTAAAACGATAACAAAGATAATTTACGGAGTGACATGCCATCATGAACTTGATCATACTATTTGTAAAGCATATGTAGAGAATGCAGCGATCAAAACAATGTGTATGACATGAGTAAACAAGCTGAATCATAAAGCAAAGACTTTTCATGAATAGCACTTCAAGACAAGCATCAATAAGTCTTGCATAAGAGTTAACTCATAAAGCAATAATTCAAAGTAAAGGTATTGAAGCAACACAAAAGAAGATTAAGTTTCAGCGGTTGCTTTCAACTTGTAACATATATATCTCATGGATATTGTCAACATAGAGTAATATAATAAGTGCAATATGCAAGCATGTAAGAATCAATGCACAGTTCACACAAGTGTTTGCTTCTTGAGGTGGAGAGAAATAGGTGAACTGACTCAACATTGAAAGTAAAAGAATGGTCCTCATAGAGGAAAAGCATCGATTGCTATATTTGTGCTAGAGCTTTGATTTTGAAAACATGAAACAATTTTGTCAACGGTAGTAATAAAGCATATGCATCATGTAAATTATATCTTATAAGTTGCAAGCCTCATGCATAGTGTACTAATAGTGCTCGCACCTTGTCCTAATTAGCTTGGACTACCTGGATTATCACCGCAATACATATGCTTTAACCAAGTTTCACAAAGGGGTACCTCTATGCCGCTCTGTACAAAGGTCTAAGGAGAAAGCTCGCATTTGGATTTCTCGCTTTTGATTATTCTCCACTTAGACATCCATACCGGGACAACATAGACAACGAGATAATGGACTCCTCTTTTAATGCTTTAAGCATTTGACAACAATTAATTCTTTTCTCATTAGAGATTTGAGGATATTTGTCCAAAACTGAAACTTCCACCATGGAATCATGGCTTTAGTTAGCGGCCCAATGTTCTTCTCTCACAATATGCATGCTCAAACCATTCAACTCGGTGTAGATCGCCCTTACTTCGGACAAGACGAACATGCATAGCAACTCACATGAAATTCAACAATGAGTTGATGGCGTTCCCCGAGTAAACATGGTTATCGCACAACAAGCAACTTAATAAGAGATAAAGTGCATAATTACATATTCAATACCACAATAGTTTTTAAGCTATTTGTCCCATGAGCTATATATTGCAAAGGTGAATGATGGAATTTTAAAGGTAGCACTCAAGCAATTTACTTTGGAATGGCGGGAAAATACCATGTAGTATAGGTAGGTATGGTGGACACAAATGGCATAGTGGTTGGCTCAAGTATTTTGGATGCATGAGAAGTATTCCCTCTCGATACAAGGTTTAGGCTAGCAAGGCTTATTTGAAACAAACACAAGGATGAACCGGTGCAGCAAAACTCACATAAAAGACATATTGAAAGCATTATAAGACTCTACACCGTCTTCCTTGTTGTTCAAACTCAAAACTAGAAATTATCTAGACCTTAGAGAAACCAAATATGCAAACCAAATTTTAGCATGCTCTATGTATTTCTTCATTAATGGGTGCAAAGCATATGATGCAAGAGCTTAAACATGAGCACAACAATTGCCAAGTATCACATTACCCAAGACATTTATAGCAATTACTACATGTATCATTTTCCAATTCCAACCATATAACAATTTAACGAAGGAGAAACTTCGCCATGAATACTATGAGTAGAAACCAAGGACATATTTGTCCATATGCTACAGTGGAGCGTGTATCTCTCCCATAAAGTGAATGCTAGGATCCATTTTATTCAAACAAAACAAAAACAAAAACAAACCAACGCTCCAAGAAAAAGCACATAAGATGTGGCCGAATAAAAATGTAGTTTCGGGGGAGGAACACTGATAATTTGTTGATGAAGAAGGGGATGCCTTGGGCATCCCCAAGCTTAGACGCTTGAGTCTTCTTGATATATGCAGGGGTGAACCACCGGGTGCATCCCCAAGCTTAGAGCTTTCACTCTCCTTGATCATGTTGCATCATACTCCTCTCTTGATCCTTGAAAACTTCCTCCACACCAAACTCGAAACAACTCATTAGAGGGTTAGTGCACAATATAAATTGACATATTCAGAGGTGACACAATCATTCTTAACACTTCTGGACATTTCATAATGCTACTGGACATTAGTGGATCAAAGAAATTCATCCAACATAGCGAAAGAGGCAATGCGAAATAAAAGGCAGAATCTGTCAAAACAGAACAGTTCGTATTGACGAATTTTAAAATGGCACCAGACTTGCTCAAATGAAAATGCTCAAATTGAATGAAAGTTGCGTACATATCTGAGGATCATGCACGTAAATTGGCATAATTTTCTGAGCTTCCTGCAGGGCAGTGGGCTCTGATTCGTGACAGCAAAGAAATCTGGAACTGCGCAGTAATCCAAATCTAGTACTTACTTTTCTATCAACGGCTTAACTTGGCACAACAAAACTCAAAACTAAGATAAGGAGAGGTTGCTACAGTAGTAAACAACTTCCAAGACACAAAATAAAAACAAAGTGCTGTAGGTAAAAACATGGGTTGTCTCCCATAAGCGCTTTTCTTTAACGCCTTTCAGCTAGGCGCAGAAAGTGTGTATCAAGTAACATCGAGAGATGAAGCATCAACATCATAATTTGTTCTAATGATAGAATCATAAGGTAACTTCATTCTCTTTCTAGGGAAGTGTTCCATACCTTTCTTGAGAGGAAATTGATATTTTATATTACCTTCCCTCATATCAATAATAGCACCAACGGTTCGAAGAAAAGGTCTTCCCAATATAATTGGACAAGATGCATTGCATTCAATATCCAAGACAACAAAATCAACGGGAACAAGATTATTGTTAACGGTAATACGAACATTATCAACTTTACCCAAAGGTTTCTTTGTAGAATGATCAGCAAGATTAACATCCAAATAACAATTTTTCAGCGGTGGCAAGTCAAGCATATTATAAATTTTCTTCGGCATAACAGAAATACTTGCACCAAGATCACATAAAGCATTACAATCAAAATCTTTAACCTTCATCTTAATGATGGGCTCCCAACCATCTTCTAGCTTTTTAGGAATAGAGGCTTCGCGCTCTAGTTTCTCTTCTCTAGCTTTTATGAGAGCATTTGTAATATGATGCGTGAAAGCCAAATTTATAGCACTAGCATTAGGACTTTTAGCAAGTTTTTGCAAGAACTTTATAACTTCAGAGATGTGGCAATCATCAAAATTCAAACCATTATAATCTAAAGCAATGGGATCATCATCCCCAATGTTGGAAAAAATTTCAGCGAGCTTTATCACGGGCAGTTTCAGCGGTTTTAGCAGTTTCGGGCAGTTTTCGCGCTTTGCATTAGAAGTGGAAACATTGCTAACACCAATTCTTTTATTAGTATGAGTAGGAGGTGCAGCAACATGTGTAGCATTAGCATTACTAGTGGTGGTAATAGTCCAAACTTTAGCTATATTCTTCTCTTTAGCTAGTTTTTCATTTTCTTCTCTATCCCACCTAGCACGCAGTTCAGCCATTAATATTATATTCTCATTAATTCTAACTTGAATGGCATTTGCTGTAGTAACAATTTTATTTTCAATATCCCTATTAGGCATAACTTTCGATTTCAAAAGATCAACATCGGAGGCAAGACTATCAACTCTAGAAACAAGAATATCAATTTTATTGAGCTTTTCCTCAACAGATTTGTTAAAGGCAGTTTGTGTACTAATAAATTCTTTAAGCATGGCCTCAAGTCCAGGGGGTGTATTCCTATTATTGTTGTAAGAATTCTCATAAGAATTAGCATAACCGTTACCATTATTATAAGGATATGGCCTATAGTTATTACTAGAATTATTCCGATAAGCATTGTTGTTGAAATTATTATTTTTAATGAAGTTTACATCAACATGTTCTTCTTGTGCAACCAATGAAGCTAATGGAACATTATTAGGATCAACATTAGTCCTATCATTCGCAAGCATAGACATAATAGCATCAACCTTATCATTCAAGGAAGAGGATTCCTCAACGGAATTTACCTTCTTACCTTGTGGAGCTCTTTCCGTGTGCCATTCGGAGTAGTTGATCATCATATTATCAAGAAGCTTTGTTGCTTCACCAAGAGTGATGGACATAAAGGTACCTCCAGCAGCTGAATCCAATAAATTCCGCGAAGAAAAATTTAGTCCTGCATAGAAGGTTTGGATGATCATCCAAGTAGTCGATCCATGGGTTGGGCAATTTTTAACCGAGAGATTTCATTCTTTCCCAAGCTTGAGCAACATGTTCAGTATCTAATTGTTTAAAATTCATTATGCTACTCCTCAAAGATATAATTTTAGCAGGGGGATAATATCTACCAATAAAAGCATCCTTGCATTTAGTCCATGAATCAATACTATTCTTAGGCGAGAGATAGCAACCAATCTTTAGCTCTTCCTCTTAATGAGAAAGGGAACAATTTTAGTTTAATAATATCACCATCTACATCTTTATATTTTTGCATTTCACATAGTTCAACAAAATTATTAAGATGGGCAGCGAGCATCATCAGAACTAATTCCAGAAAATTGATTGTTCATGACAAGATTCGAGTAAAGCGGGTTTAATTTCAAAGAATTCTGCTGTAGTAGCAGGTGGAGCAATAGGTGTGCATAAGAAATCATTATTATTTGTGGTTGTGAAGTCACACAACTTAGTATTTTCAGGGTTGGCCATTTTAGCAATAGTAAATAAAGCAAACTAGATAAAGTAATTGCAAGTAAACTAATTTTTTTGTGTTTTCGATATAGCAAACAAGATAGCAAATAAACTAAAACTAGCAACTAATTTTTTTGTATTTTGATTTAGTGCAGCAAACAAAGTAGTAAATAAAATAAAGCAAGACAAAAACAAAGTAAAGAGATTGAGAAGTGGAGACTCCCCTTGCAGCGTGTCTTGATCTCCCCGGCAACGGCGCCAGAAAATATGTTGCTGGCGTGTAGTTGACGTGGGAGTTAGAAATATTTGTGGTGTAGCTTTTCTTCAGTTCCCCGGCAACGGCGCCAGAAAATATGCTTGATGGCGTGTATTTCACACGTTCGTTGGGCAACCCCAAGAGGAAGGTATGATGAGCACAGCAGCAAGTTTTCCCTCAGAAAGAAACCAAGGTTTATCGAACCGGGAGGAGCCAAGAAGCACGTTGAAGGTTGATGGCGGCGGGATGTAGTGCGGCGCAACACCGGAGATTCCGGCGCCAACGTGGAACCTGCACAACACAACCAAAGTACTTTGCCCCAACGAAACAGTGAGGTTGTCAATCTCACCGGCTTGCTGTAACAAAGGATTAACCGTATTGTGTGGAAGATGATTGTTTGCAGAGAAAACGAGTAAAAACAAGTATTGTAGTAGATTGTATTTCGAGTAAAGAGAATTGGACCGGGGTCCACAGTTCACTAGAGGTGTCTCTCCCATAAGACGAACGAGCATGTTGGGTGAACAAATTACGGTTGGGCAATTGACAAATAAAGAGAGCATGACCATGCACATACATATCATGATGAGTATAGTGAGATTTAATTGGGCATTACGACAAAGTACATAGACCGTCATCCAAGCTGCATCTATGCCTAAAAAGTCCACCTTCGAGGTTATCATCCGAACCCCTCCGGTATTAAGTTGCAAAGCAACGGACAATTGCATTAAGTATGGTGCGTAATGTAATCAACAACTACATCCTTAGACATAGCATCAATGTTTTATCCCTAGTGGCAACAGCACAACACAACCTTAGAACTTTACGTCACTTCGTCCCGGTGTCAATGCGGGCATGAACCCACTATCGAGCATAAGTACTCCCTCTTGGAGTTAAAAGTAAAAACTTGGCCAGAGCCTCTACTAGAAACGGAGAGCATGCAAGATCATAAACAACACATAAGCATAACTTTGATAATCAACATAACAAGTATTCTCTATTCATCGGATCCCAACAAACGCAACATATAGAATTACGTATAGATGATCTTGATCATGATAGGCAGCTCACAAGATCCGACAATGATAGCACAATGGGGAGAAGACAACCATCTAGCTACTGCTATGGACCCATAGTCCAGGGGTAGACTACTCACTCATCACTCCGGAGGCGACCATGGCGGTGTAGAGTCCTCCGGGAGATGATTCCCCTCTCCGGCGAGGTGCCGGAGGCGATCTCCGGGATCCCCCGAGATGGGATCGGCGGCGACGGCGTCTCGGTAATGTTTTCCGTATCGTGGCTCTCGGTACTGGGGGTTTCGTCACGGAGGCTTTAAGTAGGCGGAAGGGCAAGTCGAGAGGCGGCACAGGGGGCCCACACCATAGGCCGGCGCGGCCAGGGGTGGGGCCGCGCCGCCCTAGGGTTTGGCCACCCCGTGGCCCCTCTTCGTCTCGTCTTCGGACTTCTGGAAGCTTCGTGAGAAAATAGGCCTCTGGGCTTTTATTTCGTCCAATTCCGAGAATATTTCTTTACTAGGATTTCTGAAACCAAAAACAGCGAGAAAACGAGCAAGCGGCACTTCGGCATCTTGTTAATAGGTTAGTTCCAGAAAATGCACGAATATGACATAAAGTGTGCATAAAACATGTAGATAACATCAATAATGTGGCATGGAACACAAGAAATTATCGATACGTTGGAGACGTATCAGTTACCTTGAATTGTATTGATATGGATCCAATCACAAGAGTTTGATATTCTTCTTTAGGCTCATATATAGGACAATCGATAGTTCCAACTTTGATAGTTCTCACATTAGAAATAGTATTAACTCCGCACGCTTTTTCAATCCTCTTGGGGAAATAGAAGGTGTGTTCCTTATCATCAACATTGAAAGTAACCTTTCCTTTATTGCAATCAATAACAGCCCCTGCGGTGTTAAGAAAAGGTCTCCCAAGAATAATAGACATATTATCATCTTCAGGCATTTCCAACACAACAAAATCAGTTAATATCAAGCGAGTTATTAGTAACTTGAACGGGAACATCCTCACATATACCAACAGGAATAGCGAGTAGATGTATCAGCCATTTGCAAAGATATATCGGTAGGTATCAACTTATCTAAGTAAAGTCTCTTATAAAGAGAAAAAGGCATAACACTAACACCGGCGCCCAAGTCACATAGAGAAGTTTTAACATAATTATTCTTAATAGAACAAGGAATAGTAGGTATACCGGGTCGCCCAACTTCTTTGGAACTTTGCCATTGAAAGAGTAATTAGCAAGCATAGTGGAAATTTCCTCATTGGGGATTTTCCTTTTGTTAGTAACAATATCTTTCATATACTTTGAATAAGGAGGCAATTTAATAGCATCAGTCAAAGGGATTTGCAAGAATAAAGGTTTCATCCAATCACAAAATTTATTATAGTGTTCTTCTTCCTTTGATTTTAGTTTCTTAGCGAGGAAAAGGCATTTGCTTTTGCACCCAAGGTTCTCTTTCATTACCATGTTTCTCAGCAATAAAATCTTCTTTAGTATACTTTTTATTTTTAGCATGCTTTTCAGGTTCTTTTTCAACCTCTTCTTTATCAGGAGTATCATTCTTATCATTATCTTTATCATGTTCATTACCACTTTCAGTTTCAGCATCAGAAATAGAAATACTATTAGGATCATTAACAGGTTCAGAGGATTCTGCAACGTTTTTATGTTTCTTTTTCTTAGATGGAGCACTAGTTTTAGTTCGTTGAGAATCTTGTTCAATTCTTTTGGGATGCCCTTCAGGATATAGAGGATCCTGGGTAGAGACACCACCTCTAGTTGTTACTTCATAAGCATGTTTTTCTTTAGCATTGTTTCCTAACAAGTCATTTTGCACTTTAGTGAGTTGATCAATTTGAGTTTGAACCATATGAAAATGTTTAACAAGCATCTTAACATCATTGGAGGTTCTCTCCACAATATCATGCAATTCACTAATAGCTTGAGAATTTTCCATTAGATGATTCTCTACTCTCATATTAAAATTTTCTTACTTAACAATATAATTATCAAACTCATCTAAGCATTGTGCAGGAGGTTTTGAATACGGAATATCTTCCCTAGTGAAGCGTCGAAGGGAATTTACCTCGATCATGGATGAAGGGGGAATTATCTCACATATATCTTCTATGGGAGGTAGATTCTTCACATCTTCAGATTTAATACCTTTCTCCTTGAGAGACTTCTTGGCTTCCCTCATATCTTCATCATTCAATTTAATTAAACCCCTCTTCTTCACTATTGGCGTTGGAGTTGGTTCGGGCGTAGTCCAATCATCATGATTCCGGCCTATTTTAGCCAATAATTCTTCGAGCTTCGTCTGGAGTTCTTTTCTGAAAACACAACCAGCACAACTATCCGGGTATGCCCTAGACTCAATGGTTAGTCCACTATAAAATATATCAAGTAAATCATGCTTTTCCAAATCATGGTCGAGGCGAGCTCTAATAAGAGAGCAAAATCTCGCCCAAGCCTCAGGCAATTTCTCTCCATCTCCCTGATCAAAATTATAAACTCTCTGCAAAGCAGCATATTGAGCACTAGCAGGAAAGTATTTCCGGAAGAAAACATTAAGCAATTATTTTGGACTTTTAATAGAACTAGGTGGCAAACTATTATACCAAGTTTTAGCGTCATCCTTTAATGAGAATGGAAAGATTTTAGCAACAAAGTAAGTACGCTTCTTAACATCATCAGAAAACAAGCTACTCAGAGTAGATAACTCGGTCATGTGTTCAACGGCACTTTCTTTTTCAGTACCACGAAAGGGTGTTTTCTCAACAATAGCTATATGAGATAGATCAAGAGAAAAATTATAATCTTTATCCCTAATGTTTATAGGAGATGTGGCAAATTTAGGATCAGGAGACGAGTTTATATCTAACGAGTATGTTACGCAAGCAACTTTTTAATTTTTCTTGCATCGGTAGTAGCATTGCATTTTTCAATAAAATCATCATCAAGTTCCACATAATCTTCATCAAGATCATCACTAGAGTATTCAAGTTCGGGTGAATTAACGGGTGTAGTAACATCGAAGTTTCGAGTATTTTCAATTTGTCTAGACCTAGCAATTGTAGCATCTAGAAAAGTTCCCAATGAACCACTATCATCAAGCACGAGCAGAAATATTATCGGTATTATGAGAGTTTTCAGATTCAGCCGAAGTACCGGCATTTGAAGCTTGTGGTGGTGAAACAAGTTTACTTATCACGAGATGGTGAATCAAGAGCAGCGAGAGGTACTCGGAGTTGTACCTTTTCTTGTAGTGGATGGTAATATGGCGACCTTAGTATCGCGAGTTTTACCCATGATGGAGAATTTGCAGCGAACAATATCAATCCAAGTGAACTTCCAAATAAAGCTATGCCCCCCGGCAACGGCGCCAGAAAATAGTCTTGATGACCCACAAGTATAGGGGATCGCAACAGTCTTCGAGGGAAATATTACCCAATTTATTGATTCGACACAAGGGGACACAAAGAATACTTGAAAGTCTTAACAGTGGAGTTGTCAATTCAGCTGCACCTGGAAACACACTTGCTCGCAAGGGTTTATCAGTAGTAACAGTTTTATAGTAGTAGCAGTAGTGAAATAACGAGCGAGAGTAACAAAGACAGCAGTAGTAATTTTAGTAAACGAGCAGGATTAAAATACTGTAGGCACGAGGACGGATGACGGGCGATGCATGGATGAGAGAAACTCATGTAACAATCATAGCAGGGCATTTGCAGATAATAATAAAACGGTATCCAAGTACTAATCAATCAATAGGCATGTGTTCCAATCATAGTTGTACGTGCTCACAATGAGAAACTTGCACAACATCTTTTGTCCTACCAGCCGGTGGCAGCTGGGCCTCAAGGGAAACTACTGGATATTAAGGTACTCCTTTTAATAGAGTACCGGAGCAAAGCATTAACACTCCGTGAACACATGTGATCCTCACATCGCTACCATTTCCTCCGGTTGTCCCGATTTCTGTCACTTCGGGGCCATTGGTTCCGGACAGCGACATATGTATACAACTTGCAGGTAAGACCATAAACAATGAATATCATGATGAAATAATAACATGTTCAGATCTGAGATCATGGCACTCGGGCCCTAGTGACAAGCATTAAGCATAACAAGTTGCAACAATATCATAAATGTACCATCTACGGACACTAGGCACTGTGCCCTAACAATCTTATGCTATTACATGACCAATCTCATCCAATCCCTACCATCCCCTTCGGCCTACAGCGGGGGAATTACTCACACATGGATGGGGGAAACATGGCTGGTTGATGGAGAGGCGTTGGCGGTGATGGCGGCGATGATCTCCTCCAATTCCCCGTCCCGGCGGAGTGCCAGAACGGAGACTTCGGCTCCCGAGACGGAGTTTCGCGATGTGGCGGCGTTCGGAGGGTTTACGGCGACTTCGACTTCTCCCCGTGCGTTTTTAGGTCGAGGCGAATAAGTAGTCCGAAGGAGGGCGTCGGAGGCCAGCCGAGGGGCCACACCATAGGGCCGCGCGGCCCCCTAGGCCGCGCCGCCTTATGGTGTGGGGCCCTCGGGCCTCCACTTGAATTGTCCTTCCGGCTCCGTCAGTATTCGGGAAAATAGGCCCTTTCGTCAAAATCCCGAGGTTTTTCCTGAAAGTTAGATTTCTGCACAAAAACGAGACACCAGAACAGTTCTGCTGAAAACAGCGTTAGTCCGTGTTAGTTGCATCCAAAATACACAAATTAGAGGCAAAACAATAGCAAAAGTGTTCGGGAGAAGTAGATACGTTTTGGACGTATCAAGGGGCCCGTGCTGTTCGAGTTCGACCTCGTCCTCAAGGGAAACCCACGCGACATCCAGAGGCTGCCGGACACCTTCGCCGACTTCGTCGCCGGTGATGACCGCCCGGGCACGCTGCATCTGCGGAAGGATTCGTGCGGCTACTACCGGTGGATCGTGCACGTCATCTACGACGCGCGCGGCAAGATGTACCTCCACATCGGCTGGGAGAAGTTCACGCGCCACCACAGCCTCCAAGCCGGCTTCGTGCTCGTGTTCTCCTACTTTGGCGACAGGGACATGAGCGTCAAGGTGTTCGACGAGACGCGTTGCCGCCGGAATTACCACGTCGACAGCGCCGAGGAGGACGACAACTTACGAGTGTTGTTTCTTCGCAGCGAATATCGGCTCGCATGTTTTTGGATGTTCTTCCTCGAAAGAACCAACAGGGGCACCCACGCCAGCTGGATTTTCTAGTTTGGGTGACTGGGTGTGCCCTCGAGTGTTCTTTCTTGGCAGCGAACACGAAACCTACGATGACCGGCCTAGTTAGGTTTAGTTTTTTTTTGCAATGTTTTATATTTGTGTCAACCATGGTTCAAACTATGTATTAGTTTGTGGAAAACCATGTTCCAAACTATATCTTCATGTAAACCACGTTCTCAATTATGTATTAGTTTGTGGAATAAAATATTTCTTATTCAATTTTCTATGCATTTATTTATGATTTTAAATCAAAATATCTATCGAGGCCGCCGTTTTGGGGGCACCGGTGGGAACAGCTCCCCCAAATAGAGGATCCAGTACCGGCGTCCACCAAACGGAGGTGCCGGCGCCCCTGTCGGCGCTTATTTGGGAGCTACCGGTGGAGATGCTCTTAGGTTCTGTACAAAATCAGTGACTAGATGGGGCCGTGAGTAGTTAATTATCCTTAAAACATAGAATCTACACTGTCCCTTGTTCTAATGCCATAATAGATAGATATAGCAAGTGTTTCTTTTTTCTTGGAGAAAATCCAATTGCTGGTGGTATTTACGTTGAATATGGTTATACTAGTGTGAATATTTTTACTACGGGTTGCCTTACCATCGGCACAGGCTTGTGATCTCTCACATGCACCATTTCAATTCTAACTACACTTAATATTAGATCAAATTCCACTCGTGGTAGAACTTTCCGAGTCAGTCACCCATCCTGACACTACTCCATCCCTAGCACGCTTAACCTCTCTGTTCCATTTAGACTAGCTTCCATTAAAGAAATGACACCTTGTTGATAATAATACCATATCAATAATATTAACCCCTCTTTCTTGATGTTGCACATCTTTATTTTTTTGAATTCCAAATAATTACGTACATAAACTACAAGAATAATTATATTAATCTTGAATTCAAAAGGACAATAAAATGATTTTATTTTTCCCTTTTCTATTAAATATGGAATAATTAATATCTTTAAATCTGTAAATCAGAATTTGACAAATAATATGTCTAAATCGATTAGAAAAATGAGAGGAATACAAATATGACATCTATATCATATTTTGAACCTAACAATGATTTTTTCAAAAATTTATGAGCATTAGATCATGTACCTGTAGTTCAAATCTGGTCGGCCTCCTACCGATTCGGCAGAAATTTGTCTTTTTCATGAGGGGTGGACGGAAAGGTTTCAGATACACCGGTTGGGAAAATTTCCATCTTAGTTGGTCTAGTATGTTTTAAAAATGTGTTGGTACCAACGTGAAACTTTAATTTGGTGGTTGCTTCACAAAACAACCTATTTTCGGCACCTCAAATATGGAAAATGGCTTTTTTGCGTGATGAAAAGGAAAACTTCCTCCTGCAACCTCGTAAGACATCCCAATATGCACATGTGTGAATAATATGGGCACATTATCACAAACATTGCCCCGATTGTATCCATAACATTGGTCGTTTGACCTACATGTCTTCAAACATCGAACGTGATATCTCATTTTGTGAAGGAATTTTTGTGATGTTTGTCATTTTCCAACTTTAATATTTTTCCTTGTAACTACGACATATAATATGACACCACGCGAAGATTTCACATGGTTTGGATCGTTTTTGAATTTATTATGCCCGTTTCAAACTATATTCAAAACGACGGGCATGAAAATCTGCTGCACGGGGCTGAGGCTCGCTAAACTTGCACTGGATCTCTAATGAAGTAGCATGATGTGAACCTAAAAATGATTTTTATGAAAAATGTTGAACATTATATCATGTACCTGTAGTTCAAATCTGGTCGGCCTCCTCCCGATTCAGCAGGAATTTGTATTTTTCATGAGGGGTGGACGGAAATGTTCCAGATACGTCAGTTGAGAAATTATCCATCTTAGTTGGTCTAGTATTTTTTTAAAATGTGTTGGTACCAATGTGAAACATTAATTTGGTGGTTGCTTCATAAAACATCCCATTTTCGGCACCTCAAAAATGGAAAATGACTTTTTGTGCGATGAAAAGGAAAACTTCCTCCTGCAACATCGTAATACATCCCAAGATGCATATGTGTGCACAATATGGGCATATTATCACAAACTATGTCACGATTCTATTCATAACATTGGTCGTTTGACCTAAATGTCATGAAACCTCGAACGTGATAGCTCATTTTGTGAAGGAATTTTTGTGATGTTTGTAATTTTCCAACTCTATTATTTTTCCTTGCAATTATGACATATAATATGACACCATGCTAAGGTTTCGCATGGTTTGGATCGTTTTTGAATTTATTATGCTCGTTTCAAACTATATTCAAAACAACGGGCATGTAAATCCTTTGCCCGGGGCTGAGGCTGGCTAAACTTGTACTGGATCTCTGATAAAATAGCATGTTGTGAACCTAAAAATGATTTTTGCTAAAAATATTGAGCATTATATCGTGTACCTGTAGTTCAAATCTGGTCGGCCTCCTACCGATTCGGCGGGAATTTTTCTTTTTCATGAGAGGTGGACGAAAAGGTTCTAGATACACCGGTTGAGAAATTGTCCTTCTTTGGTGGTCTGGTATTTTTGAAAAAATATGTTGGTACCAATGTGAAACTTTAATTTGGTGGTTGCTTCACAAAACATCCCGTTTTCGGTACTTCAAAAATAGAAAATCGTTTTTTCGTGCGATGAAAAGGAAAACTTCCTTCTACAACATCGTAAGACTTTTCAAGATGCACATGTGCGTACAATTTGGACACATTAACAATAACTATGCGACGATTATAGCCATAACATTGGTTGTTCGGTGTAAAAGCCATAAAACATCGAACATGATAGCTCATTTTTAGAAGGTTTTTTGAGATATTTGCAATATTTGAAGTTTGATATTTTTCAAGATAGAACTTATTTTTCTGAAAATTTTGATATATTACATTTGAAGATTAATGTGGTAAAATGGAAAATAGACGTGCCGACGGCACAGGGCTGAAATATGTGCCCGCCGTCACGGCGGAGTGGTTGTGCCGACGGCTGAAACTATGCCGACGGTTGTCGTCGGCATAGACCTTCCTATGCCGATGGCTTGCCTGCTGGCCCATCCGAAACGGGTCCTATATCGATGGTCCCGATATTTTGCCATCGGCACATGATCTAGCCGTCGGCACAGCGGCGCGTTCCCATAGTGATTTCACAATTGTAACTTTTGACTAAACATCTACATGTTGTGAATTTTATATAACCCAATTAAAACATATTAATTGTACAAAGTATTGAAGCTGAGTCCCTTCATATAGTATGTGCAAAGAAAAAGTAAAAGAAGCTCCATAAACGCACGTAGTATAGGAGGCCGATGCGTGTGCGAAGCAGTCTCCTTACGCACACGGTTTCGTTTCCGCAACTTATATGCGCTTTAGAGGCCCATTGTCTACACATTTATACTTGTTGGGTAAATCGTGTGTGGCGTACCATGCATATTAACATTGTGTGAAAAATTGTTCCGCCAGATGCGTTGCATGTCGAGACTACTAGGTACTCACAACCAGACTGAAACCCATCATGCGTTGCTGAGAGACCAGTACCCAAAAACGGCTATCATCCATGGTGTACATACGTGGAGGCAACACCTCTTGTCTTTGGTCCTCTGACGTGGACATCTTCAACGTGACTGAGAACCATTCCGGGAAGAAAGCGCTGCTAGCACCCAGACAACACGCGTGGGAGCCAACATCGTGATGCTGACCTGATTAGCTAGGTCACCTACGGCGTTCCTCCGTGCTACCCTGGGAAAAAACCAATGAACTTTATAGACAAGATTTCTACCTGTCGCCTTCCGAACCGTCCAGAACTACAATTATTTTTCACATACGTAGAAGTAACAGTCGCTTTATTACTATAGCCAGACCACATGCGGAAAGTACCGTGTGCACATGAGCACAAGTGCTGCTTGGCCTTTTGGATTTTTGAAAATTTTCAAAACCTCGCTCTTTTATGTTTTCAAAAATTATGGTATTAAATATGTAGATAGATTTAGACACGAGGAGTGTAGTCAAAAAAGTCCCATTAAAAAATACTTTGTATTTTGGAAAATACAAAAAAGAAAAATTTCTGATTATAAATAGTAGTACAATTGTACGTATATTTTGTCAGTTTACTGTCAGAAATTTGTCTTTTTTGCATCTCCCAAAATATAACGTATTTTTTGACGAGACTTTTTTGATTTCAATCCTCGTATACACATCTATCTACATATTTAATGTCATAATTCTTGAAAGCAGAGAAATATAAGAATCTGAAATTTTCAAAAATTCAAAAGTGAAGGGAGCACTGACTCTCATGTGCACAAAATCCTTGTCCGACCACATGAGTCTATAAACTGAGTAAACCATGGGAACAAAACAAAATTCATGTTCTCGCATAAATCGAAGCGTAAATGATCATATCACCGTCATATCTAAAAAGAAAAAAATGTATATCATGGTGGAATTGACCGTCTAATTCAGCACATGTCGAGTGCTGGATTGTTGGATGTCTCACTACGGGAGAGCTCCAGTCTGCCGACGGCTGTGATGGCGTGTATTTCACACGTTCGTTGGGCAACCCCAAGAGGAAGGTATGATGCGCACAGCAGCAAGTTTTCCCTCAGAAAGAAACCAAGGTTTATCGAACCAGGAGGAGCCAAGAAGCACGTTGAAGGTTGATGGCGGCGGAATATAGTGCGGCGCAACACCAGAGATTCCGGCGCCAACGTGGAACCTGCACAACACAACCAAAGTACTTTGCCCCAACGAAACAGTGAGGTTGTCAATCTCACCGGCTTGCTGTAACAAAGGATTAACCGTATTGTGTGGAAGATGATTGTTTGCAGAGAAAATAGTAAAAAACAAGTATTGCAGCAGATTTGTATTTCAGTATTAAAGAATGGACCGGGGTTCACAGTTCACTAGAGGTGTCTCTCCCATAAGATAAAAGCATGTTGGGTTAACAAATTACAGTCGGGCAATTGACAAATAGAGAGGGCATAACAATGCACATACATGACATGATAAGTATAGTGAGATTTAATTGGGCATTACGACAAAGTACATAGACCGCCATCCAACCGCATCTATGCCTAAAAAGTCCACCTTCGAGGTTATCATCCGAACCCCTCCAGTATTAAGTTGCAAAGCAACGGACAATTGCATTAAGTATGGTGCGTAATGTAATCAACAACTACATCCTCGGACATAGCGCCAATGTTTTATCCCTAGTGGCAACAGCACAACACAACCTTAGAACTTTCTGTCACTGTCCCAAGTGTCAATGCAGGCATGAACCCACTATCGAGCATAAATACTCCCTCTTGGAGTTAAAAGTAAAAACTTGGCCAGAGCCTCTACTAGTAACGGAGAGCATGCAAGATCATAAACAACACATGTATAATAACTTGATAATTAACATGACATGGTATTCTCTATCCATCGGATCCCGACAAACACAACATATAGAATTACATATAGATGATCTTGATCATGTTAGGCAGCTCACAAGATCCAACAATGAAGCACAATGAGGAGAAGACAACCATCTAGCTACTGCTATGGACCCATAGTCCAGGGGTGAACTACTCACTCATCACTCCGGAGGCGACCATGGCGGTGTAGAGTCCTCCGGGAGATGAATCCCCTCTCCGGCAGGGTGCCGGAGGAGATCTCCGGAATCCCCCGAGATGGGATCGGCGGCGACGGCGTCTCGGTAAGGTTTTCCGTATCGTGGTTTTTCGCATCGGGGGTTTCGCGACGGAGGCTTTAAGTAGGCGGAAGGGCAGAGTCGGGGCCGGACGAGGGGCCCACACTATAGGTCGGCGCGGCCGGGGCTTGGGCCGCGCCGCCCTATAGTTTGGCCACCTCGTGGCCCCACTTCGTGTGTTCTTCGGTCTTCGGAAGCTCCGTGGAAAAATAGGACCCCGGGTCTTCGTTTCGTCCAATTCCGAGAATATTTCGTTACTAGGATTTCGAAACCAAAAACAGCGGAAAACGAGAACCGGCACTTCGGCATCTTGTTAATAGGTTAGTTCCGGAAAATGCACGAATATGACATAAAGTGTGCATAAAACATGTAGGTATCATCAATAATATGGCATAGAACATAAGAAATTATCGATACGTCGGAGACGTATCAAGCATCCCCAAGCTTAGTTCGCTCGTCCCGAGCGAGGTAAAACGATAACAAAGATAATTTCTGAAGTGATATGCCATCATAACCTTGATCATACTATTTGTAAACATATGTAGTGGATGCAGCGATCAAAACAATGGTGATGACATGAGTAAACAGGTGGATCATATAGCAAAGACTTTTCATGAATAGTACTTCAAGACAAGTATTAATAAGTCTTGCATAAGAGTTAACTCATAAAGCAATAAATCAAAGTAAAGGTATTGAAGCAACACAAAGGAAGATTAAGTTTCAGCGGTTGCTTTCAACTTGTAACATGTATATCTCATGGATATTAGTCAACATAGAGTAATATAACAAGTACAATATGCAAGTATGTAGGAATCAATGCACAGTTCACACAAGTGTTTGCTTCTTGAGGTGGAGAGAAATAGGTGAACTGACTCAACATAAAAGTAAAAGAATGATCCTTCAAAGAGGAAAGCATCGATTGCTATATTTGTGCTAGAGCTTTTATTTTGAAAACATGAAACAATTTTGTCAACGGTAGTAATAAAGCATATGAGTTATGTACATTATATCTTACAAGTTGCAAGTCTCATGCATAGTATACTAATAGTGCCCGCACCTTGTCCTAATTAACTTGGACTACCGGATCTTTGCAATGCACATGTTTTGACCAAGTGTCACAATGGGGTACCTCCATGTCGCTCGTACAAAGGTCTAAGGAGAAAGCTCGCATTTTGGATTTCTCGCTTTTGATTATTCTCAACTTAGACATCCATACCGGGACAACATGGACAACGGATAATGGACTCCTCTTTAATGCATAAGCATGTGGCAACAATTTTTATTCTCATATGAGATTGAGGATATGTGTCCAAACTGAAACTTCCACCATGAATCATGGCTTTAGTTAGCGGCCCAAAGTTCTTCTCTAACAACATGCATGCTCCAACCATGAAGGTGGTAGATCTCTCTTGCTTCGGACAAGACGGACATGCATAGCAACTCACATGATATCCAACAAAGAATAGTTGATGGCGTCCCCGAAACATGGTTATCGCTCAACAAGCAACTTAATAAGAGATAAAGTGCATAAGTACATATTCAATACTACAATAGTTTTTAAGCTATTTGTCCCATGAGCTATATATTGCAAAGGTGAATGATGGAGTTTTAAAGGTAGCACTCAAGCAATTTACTTTGGAATGGCGGATAAATACCATGTAGTAGGTAGGTATGGTGGACACAAATGGCATAGTGGTTGGCTCAAGGATTTTGGATGCTGAGAAGTATTCCCTCTCGATACAAGGTTTAGGCTAGCAAGGTTAATTGAAATAAACACAAGGATGAACGGTACAACAAAACTCACATAAAAGACATATGGTAAACATTATAAGACTCCATACCGTCTTCCTTGTTGTTCAAAACTCAATACTAGATGTTATCTAGACTCTAGAGAAACTAAATATGGAAACCAAATTAGCAAGCTCTAAGTATTTCTTCATTAATGGGTGCAAAGTATATGATGCAAGAGCTTAAACATGAGCACAACAATTGCCAAGTATCAAATTATCCAAAACATTATAGCAATTTACTACATGTATCATTTTCCAATTCCAACCATATAACAATTTAACGAAGAAGAACTTCGCCATGAATACTATGAGTAGAGCCTAAGGACATATTTGTCCATATGCAACAGCGGAGCGTGTCTCTCCCCCATAAAGTGAATGCTAGGATCCATTTTATTCAAACAAAACAAAAAATAAAAACAAACCGACGCTCCAAGCAAAGTACATAAGATGTGGCCGAATAAAAATATAGTTTCGGGGGAGGAACTCGATAATGTTGTCGATGAAGAAGGGGATGCCTTGGGCATCCCCAAGCTTAGACGCTTGAGTCTTCTTAATATATGCAGGGGTGAACCACCGGGGCATCCCCAAGCTTAGAGCTTTCACTCTCCTTGATCATATTGCATCATACTCCTCTCTTGATCGTTGAAAACTTCCTCCACACCAAACTCGAAACAACTCATTAGAGGGTTAGTGCATAATAAAAATTCACATGTTCAGAGGTGACACAATCATTCTTAACACTTCTGGACATTGCATAAAGCTACTGGACATTAGTGGATCAAAGAAATTCATCCAACATAGCAAAAGAGGCAATGCGAAATAAAAGACAGAATCTGTCAAAACAGAACAGTCCGTAAAGATGGATTTTATTAGGCCACCAGACTTGCTCAAACGAAAATGCTCAAATTGAATGAAAGTTGCGTACATATCTGAGGATCATGCTCGTAAATTGGCGTAATTTTCTGAGCTACCTACAGGGAGATAGACCCAGATTCGTGACAGCAAAGAAAGCTGGAACTGCGCAGTAATCCAAATCTAGTACTTACTTTTCTATCAAAGACTTTACTTGGCACAACAAAACTCAAAACTAAGATAAGGAGAGGTTGCTACAGTAGTAAAAAACTTCCAAGACACAAATATAAAACAAAAATACTGGAGTAAAAACATGGGTTGTCTCCCATAAGCGCTTTTCTTTAACGCCTTTCGGCTAGGCGCGAAAGTGTAACTCAAGTAACATCGAAGGGTGGTGCACCTACAGCGGGGTTTGGAGTTTTCTCAACCATGCATAGTATATTAGATACATAAGTTTCAGCATCTCCCTTTTCATTAGTCTTGGGCTTGCTACTCTCATCAAACAAATTTTCAGGAACAAGCCAAGCATAGTTATGTTCTAGTGCATCATTCATAGCTAGGAGTTTACATGGTATTGGTGCTTTGATCTCCCCACCATCATTAACATTATTAGTGTACCTTATCCTATCCATATCCATTTTTTCAAGGAGGCTAACAAAATTAGTATGAGAACCAAGCATATTAAATTTAGCAAAGACCTTTCTAGCCTCTCTTGCTAGACCACCAAATTCTTTAAGAAGGGTTTCTAAAATAAAATCTTTCTTTTCCCCCTCTTCCAAATCACCAAGTGTAAGAAACATGTGTTGGATTATAGGATTGAGATTAACAAATTTAGTTTCCAACATGCGAACTAAAGCAACGAGCAGCAATTTCATAAGTAGGAGCAAGTTCTACCAAGTGTCTATCTTCAAAATCTTCAACGGTACTAACATGGGTGAAAAATTCTTCTATATTGTTCCTCCCAATTATAGACCCTTGTCCTACTGGTATGTTCTTTGTGGTAAAATTAAAAGGAAACATGATGAAATAAGTAAAGTAAATGCAAGTAACTAATTTTTTTGTGTTTTTGATATAGTAAACAAGACAGCAAATAAAGTAAAGCTAGCAACTAATTTTTTTGTGTTTTGATATAATGGAGCAAACAAAGTAGTAAATAAAATAAAGCAAGACAAAAACAAAGTAAAGAGATTGAGAAGTGGAGACTCCCCTTGCAGCGTGTCTTGATCTCCCCGGCAACGGCGCCAGAAAATATGCTTGCGTGAAGTTGACGTGGGAGTCAGAAATCTTTGTGGTGTAACTTTTCTTCAGGTCCCCGGCAACGGCGCCAGAAAATATGCTTGATGGCGTGTATTTCACACGTTCGTTGGGCAACCCCAAGAGGAAGGTATGATGCGCACAGCAGCAAGTTTTCCCTCGTAAAGAAACCAAGGTTTATCGAACCGAGGAGGAGCCAAGAAGCACGTTGAAGGTTGATGGTGGCGGGATATAGTGCGGCGCAACACCGGAGATTCCGGCGCCAACGTGGAACCCGCACAACACAACCAAAGTACTTTGCCCCAACGAAACGAGTGAGGTTGTCAATCTCACCGGCTTGCTGTAACAAAGGATTAACCGTATTGTGTGGAAGATGATTGTTTGCAGAGAAAATAGTAAAAACAAGTATTGCGAGCAGATTTGTATTTCGGTATTAAAGAATGGACCGGGGTCCACAGTTCACTAGAGGTGTCTCTCCCATAAGATAAAAGCATGTTGGGTGAACAAATTACGGTCGGGCAATTGACAAATAGAGAGGGCATAACAATGCACATACATGACATGATAAGTATAGTGAGATTTAATTGGGCATTACGACAAAGTACATAGACCGCCATCCAACTGCATCTATGCCTAAAAAGTCCACCTTCGAGGTTATCATCCGAACCCCCTCCGGTATTAAGTTGCAAAGCAACAGGACAATTGCATTAAGTATGGTGCGTAATGTAATCAACAACTACATCCTCGGACATAGCGCCAATGTTTTATCCCTAGTGGCAACAACACAACACAACCTTAGAACTTTACGTCATCTGTCCCAGTGTCAATGCGAGGCATGAACCCACTATCGAGCATAAATACTCCCTCTTGGAGTTAAAAGTAAAAACTTGGCCAGAGCCTCTACTAGTAACGGAGAGCATGCAAGATCATAAACAACACATGTATAATAACTTGATAATTAACATGACATGGTATTCTCTATCCATCGGATCCCGACAAACACAACATATAGAATTACATATAGATGATCTTGATCATGTTAGGCAGCTCACAAGATCCAACAATGAAGCACAATGAGGAGAAGACAACCATCTAGCTACTGCTATGGACCCATAGTCCAGGGGTGAACTACTCACTCATCACTCCGGAGGCGACCATGGCGGTGTAGAGTCCTCCGGGAGATGAATCCCCTCTCCGGCGGGGTGCCGGAGGAGATCTCCGGAATCCCCCGAGATGGGATCGGCGGCGGCGGCGTCTCGATAGGTTTTCCGTATCGTGGTTTTTCGCATCGGGGGTTTCGCGACGGAGGCTTTAAGTAGGCGGAAGGGCGAGTCGGGGGCCGGACGAGGGGCCCACACTATAGGTCGGCGCGGCCAGGGCTTGGGCCGCGCCGCCCTATAGTTTGGCCACCTCGTGGCCCCACTTCGTGTGTTCTTCGGTCTTCTGGAAGCTCCGTGGAAAAATAGGACCCTGGGTCTTCGTTTCGTCCAATTCCGAGAATATTTCGTTACTAGGATTTCGAAACCAAAAACAGCGAGAAAACGGAAGCGGCACTTCGGCATCTTGTTAATAGGTTAGTTCCGGAAAATGCACGAATATGACATAAAGTGTGCATAAAACATGTAGGTATCATCAATAATATGGCATAGAACATAAGAAATTATCGATACGTCGGAGACGTATCGAGTCGCCGGCCGTCGGCACAGCAAAGAAGGTCTGTCGGCATAGGTCTGTGCCGACGGTGACCGTCGGCGTAGCGTCGTCGGCATAGTTCTGGTCGGGGACTGCCCGATCACCGTCGGCACAGACTGGCCGTCGGCACAGATTGTTGTGCCGACGGTTATACCGTCGGCATAGTATTTTAAAATTTTCAAATTTTTTTTGAAAAAAGATTCAAAATTTTCAAATTTATACCGTGCGATGATAGTAGACCACCTACGCACCACCTATCACATGGCATGTGCACGCATTAGCTTTTTGGGAACCCATGCGGCTTCCGGCGGTGTCCCGCCGAATCTGCTTGAAACTGACCGGATTTGAACTAGGGCTCAACTATCGGTCACTCCAGAAATTCCGGAAAAAATGTTTTTAGTTCTACGACGCATCATTATATGTGCTAATTTTTGTTCGTTTAGTTTTTTCGCGAATGGGTGCACCCGCACGCCCGGTACGGCGATACCGCATGTCCTGGGGGGCCTGTTTTGGCCAGATGGCAATTTGAACGAAGTCAAAAAATCCCACGGAGCCGCGTGGTGTCATTTTATATGTCATAGTAACTATTCCGTTTGCCAAAACTGGGATTAGCAATTATTTTGGAAAACCCTTTATGAAAAGAGCTATCACGTCCGGGGTTCTATGGATTTCAGGAGAAATGAGGTGGGAAACGGCCTCGGCATGGCAAAATTTGCCGAAACGAGGTCATATTTGGCATGTGTGTGAGCCCTAGGATGGTAAGCAATACCCCAGACGTGGATTTCTAATCCAACCCACGAGCGATCATTTTTCATTTTTGGTGTGTGTGAAAGCCATGAAACCTCGAACATTATAGATCATTTCTAAGAAAATTTATTTAGGTATTCGAAATATTCCATTTTTGATATTTTTCTATGATAGATCTTGTTTTTCTGCAAAATTTGATATATTATACTTATTTTTCTCAGTTAGAATGATTTAGTTATGCTTTTTTGAAGACTGCCATGGAGAAATAGGAAAAAGCTATGCCGACGGTTAAACCGTCGGCACAGGTCTGTAGTGGAAAAAAAGGAAAAAAAATGTTGTGCCGACGGCCAGACTGGTCCTGTGCCGATGGCCAGAACTGTGCCGACGGTGACCGTCGGCACATCCAGCCTGTACCGACGGCCAATTTAGCGCTGATGGTCATCCTCGTCGCCGCGCTCCGGAGGCTACTGTGCCGACGGCCCCGACATTTGGCCGTCGGCACATCGCCTGGCCGTCGGCGTACGGCAATTCTCCCGTAGTGTCTGGATAGTTGGGATGGCAACTGTTTTCCTCTTCCAGATTTTCCGGTGTGTAGTTCATAGAGCTGGGTTTAATTTTCTGTTTCGGACTTCTTTTCGTTTTTCAGTTTTCGCGAGCTGTTGAACTCTGTATGGCTTCTTTTCTATGAAATGGAGCTGTGGAGAGATCCCTAGTGACTAAAAAAATATCATGGAACTACCGAAAGTAAAGCTTGGAATGATTTGCATGGAATCTAAAAAAAAGTTTTACAAACACATAACAAGATAATGCTACAGGAAAGTGCCATTTTTCAAAGCTTTCTCTGTTTTTCCCTTCTCCCGTGCAAGACTCCTGGAGAGCTTCTGTTTTTCAATCACATCACCACATGGATGTTGTGAGACTCACCAGGATGTTCCAGGAGATACGCCATGATCGTCCTTCCTCCATAGCTTTTGTTCCAAGAGGAGGCCCAGTCAAAGGATGGACAATTCACATCACTGGTAGGTAGAGAGGAGCTTTCATTTTTGCAAGACGTAGCTCCATGAATTGTACGTTTTTGCACTTTCTAGCTCCTTGAAAGGTTTCTTCCAGTTTCGAAGATGGAAGTAAACCAGGCGCCAGCTGTTTCAAATTAATCCATGTAACCTTGTTAAATACAATATTATTTATATTCAGCCACAGACTCAGAGGATGGCCGATGAAACTACAATTAAATATGCATATCTCTTATTGCATAACCATTTAGAAGCAATAGACTCAAAATTTAACACATGAATATTAAAAACCTCATATACAAATCTCAGAGAGCCCTAGCTACTATAGAGTCAAACGTGAGATGTTGAACAGTTTCAAATTCACTGCATATCTCACACTCAATAGGTTTAGGGGTATCGTAGATAAATGGTTATGATCATGTATAATAAAGAATAAATATGGTCAGTTTAGATAAACGAGAACACTATAATTGTACTATAAAGTTGTAGAAATGGCTCCGTATTAATTTAAAAATAGATGATCGTGGAAACTTCACATTCCATCCGAGATCTTTCGAAAACAATAATATTGCATCAAAGAGTTTCGTGGTCATATCTAGTGAAATTGGGTTTCTAATTTAGTCGATATAAAATTCTGAGCTTAGAAGTATTAGTTGACTAATATTCTACTTTTGTTGAAGGGGACTAATATTCTACTGCTTTCTCAGGTTACTAGGAATGCATGTGTAATTGAATTTGCTACTTGACTTTGTAGAAAATAATATTGTAGCATTAATTTTCACTTCTTGATAAATGAACACGGGAAAGCTAACCTCACACGTAATAAAATATCAGAGCATCCCTAGCCAAGTCTCAGACAGGCCTCCAAAGGCCATTCCCGACCCACATGGTACGCCCTGGTCACGCCGGACACAAGTTATGCCGCTTGCCACGTACACACCTAATGGCTGGGCCACCCTGTCATCGACACACGGGCTGGTCAGATTAAATTAAGAACTAGGCCGCTAGCTAGTTTGCCTCATTATGGCAATGCAGTTTCACTCGTGAGGCGGCAGTGCTGCATCCTGTTGTCGCCGCTTTGACTTTCGCATGCGGTGGCATTGCGTGTCTCCCACGTGGCCATCGGAGTAAATGCAACATAGAAGCCTCGTCCTCATCCCTGATGAAAAATAGGCCGCCCCGCTGATCACTCACCATTCACAACCTCCTCACCCCCGCGTGAAGCGCGAGCCCTCACCCTCTCGACAAGATGCCACCTTGAAGCTCCGGAAAGAGCCATCCCCAGGAAGACATGACAGGAGGAGGAGTACGGGTGGCAGGTTGCGACGGTGCGCAACACCAGCAACCCTGAAATGGATCCGTGGCTTCTTTAAGCCCTGACCAACTTGATGAACGACTAACGCGTGATGGCGGTTCCCCTCTCCGTTAGCATCGTGTGGTCAAGGATTGAGTCCGGCAAGCTTGTTAACCTCATGGCCGGTGAAGAAACCAGCGCTTCCGGCGAGAGCGGGAGGAGTAGCCTCCACGAGGGCACACGCGCGAGCAGGAAGGGCTCATTGGACTGGCCTCTCGTCAAGGACGAGGAGGAGTAGGAAGCGCCAAAGAGCGACCCCATCAACATGGAGCCTAGGTCGTTAGATTTAGGTTTAAATTTTTTAATTTTCATCCAAATTTATAAGATATAACGAAGTTTGAATAAAATCATCTTGATAAATTTAGCACATTTAAAAAAAAAATATTCGCGTTGGCAATTGGCGCTGGACAGAGGCATTCCGAAAACTAACAAGAAGATATGGAGTGACGTACACAGGCTCTCAGACACTTCCGCTGGATGGCGTTTGGAAACCCGGCTGGCAAGGCGCTGGACAGAGGCATTCCAAAAACAACATGAAGACCCGGCGTGCCGTACACAGGCCGTCGGACACTTCCGATGGATGGCGTTTGGAAATCCGGCTGGGAAGGTCTCAAACATCAAGAGCCTGTTTGGTAGCATGGCCCTTTGGCTCGCATGTGCGGCGCAGTTTTTGGGTTGTTTGGATGCTCATTCGTCTCCATGTTGTTGCATAGCACGGGTCTTAAAGTACCTTCGGGACAGGCTCAGGAGCAACGTCTAGTTTGGCTGTTTTTCCAGGAACAGGCCTAGGCACGACGAAAATCGACAACGCCATTGACGTGGGCTCTCGGCTGCGACATGGCGGCAGAAGGCAAAATCTGAGCGGTGTTGCGCGGCAAAGGTAGGGGCAATCTCCCTCTTCGGTTACCCTCTCCATTAGCCCCCTCTGAAACTTCCTTTTTCCTAATTTTGGCACCGGTGGCGGCTGCGGCGACCTAGATCTGCACTCGCACATCTCACCCTGGCTGTACTCCGGACGAGGAGCTCCTCCCTTCGGTCTCCGAGGCCGTACCAGGGTCGTCGTGTCCACCCGCAAATAGCCTCTGCTTATCTTGATCGACTTCCGGCCTCTCCATTGTCCGCCATGATAGAGGTAAGGGGAAACTCTTCTGATCTACCGTAGTGTTAGTTCATTTTGGTACAATTAGTTAGCTTCAATAAGACCGTTCATAATTCTTAGAACTTGTTTGAGTAGACCGACCATCTACAGCTTGTGCATCACGCCGCATCACTTATCATTTGCATTCAAGTCTGGATCCTGATGGTGCACAAGAGATCAGTTAAGTGTGTTGCTTTTCCTCCAGTCATGTACGGTCCTATGGTACAACAAGATCAGGAGAGGATGGCCAACGTAAACTACGTACATCTACAACTGCTACGATGTAGAGGCTAGCTAGATGCTTCGGATGAGAAGAGTCCCTTTCTATGCACTTGTGAAAACGTTCAGAGATAGAGGACTGCTGGTTGATAGCATCCACACCTCTATCGAAGAAAATTCGCAATATTTCTTAATGTCGCGGGTCATAACCAAATGTTCAGAGTCATCCATAGCACATTCACGCGATCCATGGAGACTATCTCTCGATACTTCCAACAGGTGTTGTACGCAGTTGGGGAGCTCAGAGGTGAAATGATCAAGCCACCATCAAACATCACACCACCCAAGATGAAGAACAGATGTGGTTCCCGTATTTCAGGGTGAGTATAAAACCATGTTTGTTCTACTTATCAGATGTGTGTATTGCCAGAAACATGACCGTGTGCTAAATTTTTGAAAGGGTTGCATTGGGGCTATTGAGGATACTCATATGACTACAAATGTACAAAGATCAATGTCTGCAGCATTTCGCGGAAGGAAGCACTACACCAGCCAGAATGTGCTAGCAGGTGTGGATTTCGATATAAGGTTCACATACGTGCTTGCTGAACGAGAGCGTTCAGCTCATGATGTAATCATCTTGTCCGACAGCTTGTCAAGGTCTGATGGGTTGCAAATTCCTGATGGTAAGTTCTTCCTTGGAGATGCTGGATGTGCACGCCTACCTGGTATTCTACCTCCCTTCAGAAAACAAGTTACCACCTCAATGAGTTTAGTCTAAGGAATCGACCTCAGAATGGGAAGGAGTTGTTCAATCTGAGACACTCAAGCCTTGAAGTCACCATTGAGAGGGTCGTTGCTGCATTGAAGAACAGGTTCAAGGTCCTTGACCAGAAATCGTTCCACACTTTTGACACTCAAGTGAAGCTGGTCCTAGATTTCTGATTTGTTCACAACTAGATCCTAGGTTGAGACGAGGATGACTTCTTTGAAGAGCTTGTCACTTTTGATAAAGTTGAGACCAGCCATAGCGTGAAGGCAGGTGACAATGAAGCCCGAAGGAGAAGATGCTCGAGTGAGAAAACACAATGTGGGAAGCGAGAGGTCACACCACCATTTGAGAAGGAGAAGAATAAGTGAAAAAGTGAAGTGAAGAACTAAAGTGAAGAAGTGAAGAAGAAAAATCCTCCTTTAATAAACTTCCATTCGTAATTGCTAGAGAATGTGGCTATGAACTACCATTCGTTAGTACGTAATTAGGGTTGAATTCGTGAACTGCTAGTTTCGTAAGTCTGTAACTGATGAACTGTGATTTATTTGTGATGAGAGGTGATAGTATGGTAAGACCATCCGTTGTAGAGAAGAGCTGATACTATGTTTGCCTATGGTATCAAACAGGTGTAGTTTTATCTCCATCAAAATTTATAATTGACTATAGGCAAACAAACAAAGACCCTTTTTAGCCCAAATCATGTAGCCCGAGCTACCAAATATCAGCTTGATTCTAACCCGTGGCTCGTTTCGGACGCGCTGTACCCTCGCACCACTGCATCAGCGAGTACCAAATCGAACCCAGGTTTCAAACATGCCCCAAATGGATCCGTTGGAACAACAGTGGATGGAAAATAACGTGAACGATAATTCTATGTTGGACCCAATTGTGTGTCCTTCACCGCTGAGGTCGCGGCTGCAAGTTGATTTGTGTCGAATGTGCGGGGCAGGACCAAGAATGGCGGACAGCTGCACGTCCACATGCCTAACCTGACCAGAGCCTGCCAGCCATCGACCGTCGGCACGCGGTACACGAGGTTGCGTCCGGATATTCCTGACTAACGCAGTACACGTGGTACACGAGCTGGGCGCAAGAGCTTCCTTGATTTCCTACTCCTCCGTCCTCAAATAAATATAGGGTGGCAGATGTCTTAATTAAGAGCATCTTCTAATTGCGTTTCTCAAATCATTTCTAAAGGAATTTGCGACGCGCCGAACAAAAAATGTTTCCAGCCACGTCCCCAAACCCGATTTTATCCGGCGCGTCCGATACGGTGTCCGGTACCCGGAGCCCGTTCCCGCTACACAGGGGACGCTCCGGGGAAACCGGACACACTGAAAAGCGAGGTGGGGAGTGGCAGGACCGACGCGTCAGCGGCACATTGAATTTTAACCTAACCGTCGCCTACCTCGCGACAGATGTTATTGGCGCGAAACGATGGTGCAGTTCCCGCATAGGCGCAGTGAAGCGTCTCGTCACGTCTAGCTCTGTGTGCCGGTGTTAATGAGCGCCACCTCTCCCCCGCCTCCCTCCGGCCTATAAAAGGGCCGCCTCTCATCGTCCCTCTCACACACAAACCCTAGCGCCTCTCTCCCCAACCCTAGCCGCCACCATCTCAAGAGTCGACGCCATGGCTGGTAGAGGCGCAGGTCGAGCTCGCGGGCGTGGTCGTGGTCGTGGCCGCGGTAGAGCTGCACGCTCACCGTCGACTGCGACGCCGTCATCTTCATCGTCGGACATGCAGGACGAGGAGGGGCCCGTGCTCATCGTTGTCCTCAAGGGCGGCCCATACGCCATCCAAAGGCTGCCGGACGCCTTCGCCGACTTTGTCGCCGGCGATGGACGCCCGGGCACGCTACATCTGCGGGAGGCTGGCGGCGACAACTGCCGGTGGATCATCGACGTGATCTACGACGCGCGCGGCAAGATGTACCTCCACATCGGCTGGGAGAGGTTCACGCGCTACCACCGCCTCCAAGCCGGCTTCGTGCTTGTGTTCTCCTACTTTGGCGACAGAGACATGAGCGTCAAGGTGTTCGACGAGACGCGTTGCCGCCAGCACTACCGCGGCGATAGCATCGAGGAGGATGACGAGTGTTGTTTCTTCGCAGCGAATATATGCACGGAGATTTCTGGTTGTTCTTCCTTGGAAGAACCAACAGGGGCACCCTCACCAGCTGGATTTTCCAGTTTGGGTGACTGGGTGTGCCCTCGAGTGTTCTTTCTTGGCAGCGAACACACGAAACCTTCAATGCCCGGCCTAGTTAGGTTTAGTTTTTTTTCAATTTTTTATATTTGTGTCAACCATGGTTCAAACTATGTATTAGTTTGTGGAAAACCATGTTTCAAATTATGTCTTGGTGTAAACCATGTTCCCAATTATGTATTAGTCTGTGGAATGTTTCTCCTCTTTATTGAAATAAAAATGCAAAAAAACAAAAACAGAGTATTTTAATGTTTGGGCGCCGCGTTTGGGGGACGCGGCTGGGGAGCGACGTCCGCCAAACGATCGATCTGGCGCCGTTTGGGGCACGGTTTGGGGGACGCGACTGGAGATGCTCTAAGGCATCTCCAACGGGGCGACGCAAACGGAAGCTCAGCGATGGAAGCTCAGCGACTGTTTGCGTCTACAGAGTCAAAAATGTGTTGGGCTCTACTTCAGCGCGGCGACGCATAGTAACTGGGCCGTTCGCGGCGACGGAAATGTGACTCAAATATGCGCCTCGGATGTGTCTCTGCGGACGCTACCCAGACACGCAAATTGTCCGCTCGGGTCTGGCGGACGTTTCGTCGGGCCCGCGTGGCAGCGATCCTGGCTCGATGCGTCTTCTCAGGCGCGCTAGCGACTGGCGTGCTGCGTCGTTTTGGCAGTCTGTGCCACGTTAATGGCGATGTCTCGTCTGCCGAGCGGCTGCCGCCCACCTCCGCCAACGCAGTAATGGCGATGCCACACGTGCCGCGGGCGCGCGCTCTTCTCCCTCATCCACTCGTCCAGACAAACCCTAGCCGCCACAAGTTCCACCGTAGCGCTGCCTAGCTCTTCATGCGATGGAGCTAGCCCCGCGAGGAAGTCCATGGCGGGTCCAGGTGGCCGGCGAGGCAGTCGAGGTCGTGGGCGTGGCTGCCCCCGGGGCCGGGGCCGTCGAGGTGGAGCAGCTACGTCCCCACATTCGTTGTCGCCTGCACCGTCGTCGTCTTCATCGTCGTATCTGCAGCAAGAGCACCAAGTATTGTTCGAGTCCGTCATCGTCCTCAATGGCGACCCACTCGGCATCCAGAGGTTGCCGGATAAGTTCACCGAGTTCGTCGCCGGTAACGAGCTACCCGCACTGCATCTGTGGGAGGCTGGCTGCGGCTACTGCCGGTGGCCTGTGGATGTGCCCTTCGACGGGCGCGGCAAGATGTACCTCCACACCTGCTAGGAGAAGTTCGCGCGCTAACACGACCTCCAAGCCGGCTGTGTGCTCGCATTCTCGTACCTACGCGGATATGAGCATGAAGGTGTTCGACGACACGTCCTGCCGCCGGCACTAGCACGGGGACCATGAAGAGGAGGACGATTGAACACTCCGAGTGTTCTTTTTTCGCAGCGAAAATGGTCACGGAGGATTCTGTATATTCTTCTTGCAAAGGACCAGCTAGATTTTCCAGTTTAGGTGACTGACAGTGCCTGAAACTGTTTTCTTTCTTGGCAGCGAACATACAAAATCTACGAAGCCGACACTAGTTAGGTTTCCTCATTTTGCAATGTTTGAACTACGTATTAGTTTGTGTAAACCATGTCCAAACTATTAGTTAGTTTGTGTAAAATCATGTTTCCAATTATGTATTAGTTTGTGTAAAACCATGTTCCCAATTATGTATTAGTTTGTGTAATGTTTGGAACTATGTTTATAAATGGAGAAGAGGAAAAAAAATAAGTAGAAAAATGCATCGGGCCGCCGGAAGCACCCCCAGGCGCAAACGGGTGCGCGGACAAAAATAGACATTTTTGTGTCCGCGAGACGATGGAAACGGACGCGTCGCCCCATTGGAGATATCCTAAGTTAAATATTATTAATTTGACCATCATCCTAGGAAAATGTAGTAGCATTTATGGCACTAAACTAATACGGTCAGATTCATCTTAATATGTAATTTAGTAATATTGCTATTTGATGTCATATATATTGCTATTTTTTGTGAAAATTTAGTGAAATTTGAGAAATGTTTGACTTCCCGAAGGAAAACATACACTTATTCGCGGACAGAAAGAGTATCGTATACCAGTGTCATGTATATAATATTACTGCACGATTTTTTTTTATAATACTAGCATCGTATATTAATATTATATATATAGTCTTCCTATTTTCATTGAAGTGTAAATTTTAATACACGATGTACAAAATATATTTGATATTTATTTATGCTATACCAAAAAATCTATTTATGACCACTGTGATATCTCTTGTCATTACTTATAGTGACATATTAATTTTTTAAATGCATGAAATATATGATACTATCTGTGATACCTTATTAAGAGTAGTCTAACCTTTTCACAACACATCCTTTCTTTGTGTACTACATACATCAGTAGAGTAAGTTAAGAAACAATTATACATTTTTTAAGTGTGGACCTTAATATAATAATATTGGCCAGATGCATCAATTGGATTGGTCTAGCAATTGTTTTATTTTCTTTAATTGTCTGCAAGAGTTGTATCTTATATAAGATATAGCACCACCATCCTTCATCATCAAATATAACACCACATGAGCATTTTAGTTAAGATATGGTGCTAAGAAACTTGTATTATGAAAGGCCTTAGTAGGGGCATGGACCCGCGCGTCTCATAGAGGAGGGTTGCAGATCAGCCTTCTTATTGAAGGTGGAACGAGCCTCAACCCTTGTGTGTAGCCTCCTCATCCAAGGGGATGTGTGATCCTGGTATTGAATTTCAGCTCGTGATAGGGACTCCGATCGGCCAGGTAGCCAACCCTAGCTAGGTTGTGTTGCTCGATCGAGCAACAACTATTCATTCGACCAATATGAAAGCAGCAACCTAATATGACGGAAGCGACGAGTGAAGTTGCACTGAGGTGCACTAGCAAAGCCAAGGAAGTGTGGCCGCAGCCGCGGATCGACCACAAAGGAGACGGTCTTATCTAGTGGTGTGCGATAAGGTTTGAGGGACTAGGGGTTTGGGCAGAAGCTGCGGAGGCTAGTAATCAATCCCAAAAGGAAATACTATTGCTCCAAATAAGATAAATGGTCGCTTAACCACTGTGTTAGGGATGTTCTAGTGAAGGGTGGGGCGGTGGTCATTTGTGAGGTGCCGAGGAGTGCGACACTGCCGTTGTGTACAACGCTGAGGAGAGGCGGACGGTCTGGTTGATGGAGAGCTTGACAATAAATAAACCTAAATATTTTTTTGATTCTAACAAACTGTTTATTATGGCACAAACTATTTTTACATCATCTATCCGAGATTCTCTAAATAAATGAGCTAGATATATCCTCAGTGGCATCAAAGTCTTCCCTAGATAAATGAGCTAGATATCTCCTCGATTAAGATTATACATATCTTCCTCTTTTTTGTCCTTAACTTTTGTTGTCAACTTATCCTTGAAATTTCCTGCTTCCAAGGTATTAACTATCCCTCTTGCAACTTAAGGTGATTAAACTTATGAAATGCAAGGTTGTCATTGTTCCTGTTACAAAAGAACGGACAAAGTTAGAAGGTCAAAACTAGATTCGTTTGATAGATTTTCCATTTTATGCTTAATTGCACCCATCGCCCTCTACATGATATAGGGTGGCTGTTAATAACTTAAGGGAGTGAAAAAATTAGATCTAGTTGTCTGTGTTGGTTACTTCCATCTAGTTATAGGTTTAATGGGTTGTTGTTCCGCGCTGGTCTACTCTCGTATTGCTTTTGACTTTTGATGGATGAATTATTATTTTTCTTGCAAGATCAGAGAATATTCTTCACTTTCATAATCTACTAGTATATTCTAAGAAAGGAAGTTTCTACTGGTCAAGTTGATCTAAAAAAATATTTTCTAAAAAACAAAAGGGAAAGCGAGATGTTTTTTTAATGGAGAATGAAAGAATAAGAAAATGAGTTGGGGCAGGAACATGAAACCTATTGTAGATGACATGTACTACTACGTACGTCACTAAAATCTGTTGGTAGAAGTATTACATAACATAAAAGTGCAAAAACCCAAATGGCGAGTAAAATAGGTAGAAAAACATGATTCACATGACCATCCATTATGTTTATTACTCAAAAGGGTTGCTCTCAAAAAAACCCGAGAGTGACTGAAAGGGAAAGCGAACTTTGGTATTTAATAGGACGCCCATTAATGTAGTAGATCTGTAGATGACATCTAGTACCATGGGACTAAAACCTATTGGTAGATTTATTACAGGCCATAACAGTTCAAAACCCAGAGGACTGGTACAACCGGTAAAACGATAGTAGAAGCAAACATTATTCCCAGACCATGCGTTGTGCCTTTATTCGTATGCGATGCTCCTGTCGCATCTTGGCAGATCTGCTGGAGGTGGAGGCAGAGCCGTCTCCGGAGTTGGCCCGTTGCCTACCTCGAAGACGGTGGCCATGCCCATGCCCATGTGAAACTCGTAGTGGCAGTGCAGGAACCAGTTCCCGGGGTTGTCGGCGACGAACCGGACGGCCGCCCAGCCGAGCCCGGTGACCATAACCGTGTTCTTCACCGGCGGGTCGACGAGGTTGTAGGATGCGGTGTCCCTTGCGGCATCATAGTTGCCTATTCCCTGGGCGAGGACGAAGAAGTCGTGGCCATGAAGGTGCATCGGATTAGGGCTGTCCTCCATGAGGGTGGTGCTCTGGAACACCACCTCTACCGTGGAGTTGTACGCGATGTGCCGCATCGTGGTGGCCCTGCGCGAAGGCTCTAGCTCCAGGAGCTTGGCGCTGCGGTTGAAGAAGTTGATGAGCACCGGGTCGGTGTAGTCGAATTCAAGGGGAGGCCTGGCGGACATCTCCTCCGTTGCGGTAACCAGCTCAGCGCCGTGGTAGCGTGCTTCGAGGAGCGACCTCCCCTGGGGGAGGTGGAAGGAGACGTTGTTTATGTTGGCCACATGCACGGTGTGGTTGCGTATGGTGCCCATGCCGAGGGTGAGGAAGAACTTGTCGTGGACATGCGCTCGGATCTGTGGCAGCAAGGGGTTGTTGGGGTAGCCCGTCATGTTGCCATGGAAGTGGAAGGACGTGGTACGGTCGTGCTGGTCGGGCATCTGGGGCTCCATGGCCTCGCCGTGGCTGTCGGGGTACCGAACAATCCCTCTGGCGAGCCTGGTGGCTGTCTGCGGCGCAGGCGGGGGCGACTGGGTGCCGAGGGCGACCATGTAATAGGAGTGGCACGGAGGAGCGTCGGCGACCATGAGCACGTCCAGCGTCTCGCCTGGTGCAATGGCCACGATGTCGCCGGTGGCGTTGTAGGGGCGGAGGTAGTTGGCGTCCGAGCCGACCACGGTGAGCCTGTGGCCGGCCACTTTGAAGTAGTACTCGTTACTGAGTGCAGCGTTGGCAAGGCGGAGCATGTACGTCTTGCCGGGTTCCACGTCGAGGACGAAGGTGTCGTCTTGGGCTACCCCTGCATCATTGACCTCGGATTCTCAGATAATGCATGTATAGATACATCTGAATCTACGATAACTAATATATATATATATGAAATGGAAGGAATAGTAGTAAATGTATATACATATGTTGTGGATGCATGCATGAAACAGTACTGTCGTACGTACCGGAGCAGTTGTAGAGATCCCCAATCTTGCCGTTGATGGTTGCTGAAGCTGGTCCATCCTTAGAATGATCTCCATCGGCTATCCAGAGCTCCAAGTCCTTCTGCACTTGCCTCAGGTCGTTTTGCCAGAAATCAGCTATGACGATGGGGACGTCCTGGTGCGGCTTGGGGAAGGGATAGGAGCCGGACTTTGGGCGGATGATGATGACGCCGTGCATGGTTGCCCGGAGGGTGGAGATGTGCGCGTGCCACCACAGGGTGCCCTCCTGCCCGACCACGTCGAACCGGTAGGTGAAGGTGGTGTTGGGGGCGATGGGGCACTGCGTCACCATCCCAGCTCCGTCCGCCCAGCAGGTGAGTCGCTGCTTCACGCCGTGCCTGCAATATCATCCGATCCAATGCGACTCGGTAAGGCCGATAACCATATCGCGCTAGCTAGCTAGCAGATGCATGCTCATGCATTGCTCAAGGAGGAGTGCCTACCAATGGATCGTTACTCCAAAGGGTGACTGGTTCACCACGTGAACTACCACGGAGTCCCCTTCTGTCACCTCCAGCGCCGGGCCTGGTAATTGCCCATTCACCACCGTCGCCACCGTATCGCGGCACAGGTGCCTCAAGGTAACCTCGCTCACCTTCATAGATCAACACATAAAAAAAAACAACAACATCACATCTCTGTTTCGGACACGGACAACATGATCAATGTATATATGCATGGGGAGCTAGCTAGCTAGGGAGGCCTTACAAGGAAGGTGTGCTCCACCACCGCCGCATTGATGCTGCCTCCCATGGCGAGGAACAAGGCCGCTACCACTACCAGAACCACCATGTCTGCCATGCAAGCTATCTCGCTACTTTCCGGGTGCTGGATAGCTAGTACGTGTTGCTTTCCTCTCTATGCCCACACGGCTGTATATATAGTGAGGCCGATGCGGCACTTCCGCGCGTAGGCAGCGAGCTTGAATAAAAAAATTATTTCCTCGTTCCCAAAATAGATTCTGCACGGACGAGCAGACCATATGGTTTTACTTTTCGTGTTAGCATTTTTTTCGACCCTTGGAGCAGAGAGGGAAGTATCCACCGTCGGCCACGCTGTACTCAAATACTACCTCAGTAGCTCAGTCCCTCATTTTAGCCAAACAAAACATCTTATAATTAGGGACACAGGTGATACTAGATATTTAGATTAAACAAGACTTCACTTGTGCTGGAAGCCTCCTTTCTATCATACTCCCTCCATTCCTAAATATAAGCCATATAATTTTTGGTACTGAAATTAAAAATGCATATTGAGAGAGAATTACACCAGGTTTGGGTGGGATTACCCCCATACATTTGACATGAGAAAGTAGAGGAGTTTGCATAAGTTAAGAAAATATAACCAAATCCCTAAAAATAAATTCCATACACGTGATGTGTCGCACTAAAGCATATATTCTGGATTTTTTTCTCAAAAAACTATATGGCTTATATTCAGGAACGGAGGGAGTATTATTCAAGACCCTCGGCACGCAACGTAAGCGCATTCTCCAGAAGTCGCCACCGCTGCCTTCCCCAAACTCATCATATGGGTAGGGATAAACGAATTCACTTTGCCAACCCTGTTAGTGCCACCGCCCTGCACGTGTCCATCAACATGCGCATGTCATCGGGACATGCTATGCCAGGCCGCAGAGATTCATTATTTAAGACACGGGAGAAAACACATTGCTTCACCTTAGGATCCCTCCAACAACAACCTGATCCAAATATAATCCCCATCGAGGGAAAACGGCGTCGCGCACCTCCATAGTCTGATCCAGTAGACTGAGATCTAGGGTCGCCACTGACTCGACCGCTATGCAGCGCATAAAAGCAACGGACTTTGCATGATAGATCAGATGCACCTAGCCATCCCAAGATCAGGCACCACAGACCCAGATCAGGCCCTAGCAGCCCCAACGCCGCAAAGACTAGGTTGTCTCTGCTATCGAGACACCTCGCAGTCCGATGTCCACCATGCTGTCGCTGCACCAATGCATCACCATGTCTCGGAGAGCTGCCACGCCGTGGTGCCCAACATCCACACCTTACCATAGCATGGAGAAGATCTCCCGCATCAAACTAGGTGCTCCAGTGAAAGAAAAAAATTCTTGTTGATGTCGACGACCCGGCTTCGCCCAGTCGCGCCCTCTAGCGAAGGCGGTGGAGAATAAGGGAGGGTTGGGGTACTAGCAGAGAAGGTTAGGGTTTTCCTGTCATAGCCATGTGGCAATGATGAGAGAGGCGCTTCTCAATCCACTTGTGGCTCATACCTATATGCACATCAAGTAATAAAGTGTGTGGTTGATTCTGAGTGAATCAAGACACCATGTTGGGTCATACGCTATCATTCAAAAAAGGGGTTGGAGGGCTAGGTTTTTGCTCCTGAACTAGTGCATCTAACTAATTAGGTAGAGTGTGCGACTGTTCTAATAGATTTTCTCATGCTCGGACCACCTTGTTTAGGTTCAGCGTAATCCCTGAAGTGACGTACTTAATCTATTTGTTAACGGTTTGACATGGATAAGGAAAAAAGAAAATGCAGCTAAGGTTGTGGTATCGGGTTCTTCTCCGAGCTATCCCTTGTTCAAAAATTGGAACACATGCCCAAGAATAATCTAAAGTACGAAACACGGATGCAGCATGCTTTTTTTATATGCTGTCAACTACCTTTGCTGAGGATAGCTCGTGGATTGTCAACAGACGTGACGTGGGTGTGTTTGTGGATATAGAGGGTGAAACCACCCCCGTTTTAAGTTCAGTATAGGGCGTTAACTTTCTTTGGGAGATCCCCACCCGCTCAAAGAACACACTGAGACATGAGCTCTTTACCAAGGTCCAAGGTTAAGGCCGCTCTTGTGAGCCCATTGCGCTATGTCCTACTTGTCTAATATTATGGTTGTTGTGCACAAATGTACAACTATGAACTTGGCTCGCTGTGGGGGCCTCTCACCCTCACCCTCTCCATTCTTAGCTTTAAGCTAGGAAGCAAAGACTCACTTGATTCCTCTGTCCTCTATGGTCCGAACATCCTTTCCCCGTAGCCTAGGCCATCCTTTTGTACAAACAAGGGGTCACCACATCGCTACACAAACGATCCTACACCCCATGCGTTAGTGCGTAGCTCTATCCATGGCGCATGCCAGCGAGCTTGGCACCAACCACAACATCCGGCTAGGGACGTGGCAGCGGATAGCTACTTCCCCACTCGCATGGATGGGATGGCTCATTCCATCCAATCTTGCCCGCTCCGTCCATGGAGAAAGCGCTCGCCGGGCACGAAACTAGCGCCAGGTGGCATCAGGGTTATGGCACCTCTTCCTGATGCAGGACATTCCCATTGACAGTAAGTCCCGAGGTGTTCATGCCTATGGTGCAGTGGGACCTACCTGCCAAGAGCTCTGTCCGACCATCAGTGAGCACCAAACAGTACTTGACTTTTAGATCTCACTGTGATGTTGCCAATGAATATTGGCCTTGATGTTGTTAGCATAGACATTATATATCCTCAAATTATTCCCTTTGTAGGGCAGGACTCGTCGATGTGGCCCACGCTTCTCTGGATTGTGGGTACCCTATGTTCCATGGTCCTGATAGGACGGTTGCATTGAGAGTCCAAATGTGCTAGCTGCAACTCCGGAAGAAGGTAATACCATATGTGTATTCAAATATGTAGCCATATGGATAACATATAACAAAAGTGGGCAGTTCCAACTTTGTTAAAAATATCATTAACACAATTCAAAATAGTACAAACTAATCTAAAAATCTTGGCTTTATTTTTCTATTCAATCTCATTCTACCAAAGCAAAAACATATTTTCTATATTGGATAGTGGGGAATATCAAAATTGAAATGCATAACCCTCTAAATAATGCGGGTAAAGCGAAAGTGATACATCGAAGGTGAGTAGATTCCTCTAAATCACAAAACACAAGTTTCTTCCACCCATTCCATTTTTTGCTTTGATAGGTTATATTTTGTTCCCCAACGACGACTGCAGCATGTCTTCTGACAATGAAAATGTGGACATGAACGGTCCTTCTTCCGAAAAACTACTACTTCCTCAACATCAATAACATATTGGGCGATATATGCACTAACACCCGCAATGTGAATGTGCACGAGTGATTTTCTCCTATTTCATATATGTTTCTAACTCATCTGTTTGAAATGATGCTAGAATTTCTTGTTTGAGCTACCATTTAGATTTGATTTGTTCATCATGTTTAGTTTGCATGCCTTTTTAAATACTAAATTAAATCACTATTTATCTATTATTTATTTGGATTAAATCTTATGGTAAGTTTCTCATATAGCCAACAATCAAAAGACATCATTATAGGAAAGAATTACTCCAAATGTCTTTGCTTCTTATTTCAAGATGTCTCCTTTCAAGGGTTTGCATTAGCTCAGATGGCATATGAGATCACTTCACTGGTTTCAAACCATGGGCTCTATAGCACTATTCAAGGAACACCTGATGGAGAGCTCACTCTTGAACAAGAGCTAGCTTTTTATAAAACCAGTACCCTTTTCATTGGTGCCTATGTTAGTGTGATTGGTGAGAACTTTATTTCCTTGCATATATTTTTCAGTACTAGCAAAGATATTTGGGAGGGTTCTCGATGCGAACTTTAGAGTCTCGGGCGCGGGCAATGAATGGTATGTCACGGAGGAGTTATGGGCCCGTTTGGTAGCATGGGCTCTCCTTGGCTTGCATGTGGGGCGCAGTTTTAAGCCGGTTTGGTTTCCTGGGCTCCATCACGTTGTTGCATCGCACGGTTCATAAGGCAGCCCGGGGGTAGCCCCGGGAGGAACGCCCAAATCGGTAGTTTCCAGCAAGCCACTCTCGTCTCGGCAAAAAGCGATAACGTCGCATTTCGGCAGACCCGCCAAGGGGAGATGGCACGAGCTTGTGTGGAACGGCAAAAAATCGGCAGGATGAATTCGGTCGGATCTAACTCTACCACGGGGACGGTTGTCGAGGTTGCATCTGACTCTACCACATGGACGTTTGTCGAGGTTGCATCTGACTCTTCCAGGGGGACGGTTGTGTTGGTTGCTTCTTCGCTAGGGTCTCCTACTTCCCTGACCTCGGTGCTGCGTGTGCCTCCTCTGATTTTAAGGTCGCTCTTTCTTTTCTAGTAGTTCATTGATGTGCTAATGCTTAAGGATGTGGTAGTTCATTGATGTGCTAATGCTTAAGGATGTCGTAGTTCATTGATGTGCTAATGATTAGGGATGTGGTAGTTCATTGACGTGCTAATACTTATCTACGTTCTTCTGCTATTTGTAATGTAGGCGATCATACCATTGGGATCCCCTGATCTTTCTACTCCGTCTGTCAATTCTAATCGTTATATGTTTGCAAATAGACCTGCCATGGTTTGGCAACCTAAGATGTCAGAGTTTGTGTTGAACCGCTTGGTTGAGCTTGTGTTTAACCTGGGATTCAAAGAGGCACAAATGAAAAATGTAGGTACCGAGGTTCTTGTATTTATTGGCATACATGTAAGCACTCTCTTTTTACCGAGAAACCGTTGGGGGTGGAGGACCAAGTGGAACGTCATAAGCAAGATCAAATCCAGTCGCTTTCTCTAGTGGAGCGAAGATGGTTGTTGCTTCTATCTTGGTGATGAAGAGACATTGGATGAGTACATGAAGGTAGTAATCTTCATTGGGTTCCTTCATTGATCTGACAGTACTAACACTTGTTCGTTCTAGATTGCAGCGTTACCCGAGGCATCGTGAGTACGTCAACACCCCGATCATGAACTATGCTCAGATGATGACGATTTTCACGCCCCGGTTTGTCTGCAAGGCGCCGATGTACCAACCTGACTTGCTGGTCAGGGCAATCAACTCCATTGCAGACAACGGAGAAGAGTATGCCGAGTACCGTCAGTTGTAGCCATTAGAGAGGGCGACCTGGTTTAGGACCTGCCTACGCAAGCAGTTTCCTGCTTAGTGCTTCTGCTTTTTTCTTCACGATCTGCTGATTTTGGGTGGTGCTCTCGTATCCCTCCATTAGCTAGGACTTGATTGAACCTGATCTCCAGTCTGTAAATGAACTTGTTCGAGGTGCTATATACTAACCCATCGTGTGATGAACTTGTGATGCATCACGAAATATAGTTGTTTTACTCGTGATGCATCGCTCAGTACGGTAACTACTGGGTAACATCACGACTCAAATGCAAGTGGTTACCATGCTCATGTCTGCAACCAAAAAAAAGTGTGCGTTGTGCCACCAGGCACCACCAGGGCTGAAAGGCGTTTCTGCATGCAACGAAACAATGGGCGTTATATTTCCTATCCGGTGCAGAAAATAACTTCACGAGCTACCAAACAACAGAGCTTCTCTAGCCCGTGGTCTGTCTAGAACACGTTGGTAGATTCTTCTCTAAACGTAGTCATCCAGAATTCCAGCTGAAACTACTAAACAGACCCTGTCCCTATATATGACTACAAGATTTGTTGATGTGCGATCCGTAGTTCAGGCCATGGAGGCTCACAAGCACTTGCTCGGAAACCTAAGCACTTGACGTGTGGTCATAGAATAGCGCATGTACACGGATCCTGAGTCGAGAGGGGCAGCGCCGGTCCAGTCCGGGTCTCCGGGAGCAGCACTGCATTATAGACGTTGTACGATCCATGCATGCGCATGCACGTTTGCAAGGTGTGGCTAACGCGTGGAACGCGTGGGGTGACTCGCGCGCGCGTCCGTCGCATTTTTTGTGAGATGACTGATATACTCACTGATCTCCTTGTAAATCATACCATGGTCTCCTGTACATGCATACTACATCCGCTCCGATCAATAATCCTCTCTGGACCTTTTCAAGATTTATATTTAACTAAATTACGATGATTTTTTAATATGAATGATACATCTATTACATTAATAATCGATATTTTCTCCTTCCTAAAATAGGATGCATATAGTTATTGGTCAAAGTCAAACTTTCTAAATTTCAGCAACATTTTTTCGATAAAAGGAAATTATTAATATCGTGAAGTTACCAATACACCCAGCCTCAGTGCCCTATTGGCAATACGGATACACACCGCCAAAAAAATTTAGATAAAAGAAAAAAGTCCCGCTACAGTGACTTACTTCTTGTAACAGCGGACCAAACACCACCAAGATAAAACCAGATACCAATTATCTCCAAAAGCGACGCCTACAAGAAGGAAACAATGTACAAGCACCGTCATAGCTCGGATCAACGATCATAGGTTTTCACATCGGAGAAAGTCTGAACTCACAAAACAATGTCTTCAACAAGGATATTGCCAGGCACAATCAATTAAGGTCATACATTGGATTTTCACCCTGCAAGTTTAGACACTGAATTCCTCTTGCGATGTCGTCCCCACTTACCAATGCCGTTGCTCCAAGTCACAAATCACCAAACCGGAATCTCGCCAACACGAGGTAACAAACCTCCATAGCTAGTCCTCAGTTCATGGCTTCCATGCAATTCTCCGCGTCTAACTTCACCGTGGAACTAAGACATGTCCCACGACGGAGAAAGACCACAGAGCTTTGCAACGCTCTCTAAAACCAAACGGTTAGAAAAAACATGGTTGAGCGCGACCGAAACCCATCCGCTATGGTAAAGTCTAGGCATGTCGTCCGTTTGGAATTCGTCGGCATAGGCTTCCGGAACTCGACAGTTTGCCCAAGATCAATGAAGACAAGGGTCAAACAGTTCATCATCATGGTGTGAGAGGGATCCAAGGACTGACTGTCTCCATTATTTCGAAGCAGACGAGCAGGCTCCCACCCCGCCACCCGCCGGTTGACCCCCTTCGGCGGAAGAGGAGGTGACCTAACAAGAACCACGCGCACATGTCAGCCCAAGGACGGCAGCTTGCACCTCCACTAGTGGAAAACGGGGCAATAGGCCCGGTCCATTTGGGCCTTTAGACCCGGTTCCCGAACCGGGACCAACTAGGCGGGACTAAAGGGGGTACCCTTTAGTCCCGGTTCAAAGATAAACCGGGCCTAAAGGCCTCGACACGTGGTGCGGCCAGGGAGCTCGCGGTGGAAGGCCTTTGGTCCCGGCTCGTGGTACGAACCGGGCCTAGAGCTCTTCCGCCGCGGCAGAGAATTGCTATTTCTCTGCAGCGGCACAGGTTTAGGCTGTACCAGCGTTTCTCTGCCGCGGCAGAGAAACAGGGCGTTTCTCTGCCACGGCAGAGTTTCAGCAATGCATATATATCATTCAAGAAACCACAAAAAATCGTCATGAATATATATAGACATCGTCAACAGTACACGACATCGTCAACAGTACACGTAATGCATGCATATTTACAATACAACATGTCCTCGACGGATTTCGTTCCCCGTCACGATCCGCCGATAGTGCTCTCCACCTGGGGTAAGGACCTCGGTAATAAAGAATCCCGCGATTTCCTCTTGAATTGCTTTTATTTGATCCGCTGTTATGAGAGTGTCCCGCAGGCGTCTCATCTATATTTAAAAAAGGAGATCAATATATGAATGGAACTCAATACAATAGATGGTACTAATTAAGATTAATTGTGAAAATTTGTTATCGTACACGAGTGTGGTGTATTTGGGGGTCCCCACCCTTGGGACAGGACATGTCACGCATGAAGGTGCAGACGTAGTATCCACATAAGTTATTCCCTTGTTCCTGCCTCATACACTTTACGAAAAAATAGTTCGATCAAACTAATAATCAAGCATCGTATTGAAAGTAAATATCATATATAAAGTTTCACGGACATAGCTATATATATAGTACTACTTACAGGGTAATCTCTAAATGTAAGCTCGGTTTCCATTCACCCGGAACGAGTATTGATGAACCGTTTCCAAGCCCTGCCCGGCAAAAAATAATGAGTAAATGAGTAATTGATTAGTTGATGATATCTTCGAATTAGAGCAGATGAAGATGCCAATACGAAATTGATTGAAACTACCTCTGGAGGATGGCAACCATGTCCGCCCATTCCGCATATTCTTTACGTTTCGAGTCCATGACGTTTACGACTCCAAGTTGAAGATCAATGATTAGGAGAATAAAGTGGAAACTGCACAAGCATAGCTCAATGATTACGAGAATAAAGTGGAAGGTGCACAAGCATAATGTATGTTATATATAACACTCACTTGAAGTTGTAGGGAAAGAATATATCCTCTTTGTCCGCTTGCTTCTCTAAAAACATTACGATGTTGTCCTCTATGTCCTTGGGGTACCTGTCGAACCGTAACTTCATGAACCGTGTTTGGGTCTATGAACCCCGAGCGGTAGGAGCTTGCCTCTTTTGTATTCCAGCTTCTTCATTCTGCATAATTAAATGTATAGCGTACACAAAGGATAATTGTTAGTGCAAATGAATGAGCTACAAACTTAATTACACAAATAAATCACTTACGTGCAGTAGCAACCGATGACAGCTTTGTCGAGGGCGTCTTGATTGAATAACCGAAACAGCTTCTTCTATCTCAAGGTTTATCTCGTCTTCCCCCGGAAGTAATGCTCATCTCCAAGATACACCGTGAGGTAGCTTTCACTTCTTCGACAGGCTTTCGTGTACCATTCATGCAACCTTCGCATCCGAGTCCCTAGACGCGCGAGCTCGCCAGGTTTGACGAGATCTTTTCCGTATCTATACGTGTTTACCACTTGAGCCGTTGGATAGTAATCTTCGTACTCAACCGATGCTCCCCGAGCTCTAGCCTCCCGTTCGATCATCGATGCCGTCTCCGGATCATGATATGGCTCCACGATGAAGTGGGGTGCGGCCTGAATGTCCTGCTGTCCAAGCCGGGCGACTTTTTTGCTTCTTTGCTCGCTCTAGAGGACTGTCCAAGAGAGCGGTCATAATCAGCTCTCAGCTCAGGTCTCTTCATTCTCGTCTCGGCAAAGTGCTTCACTGTCTGCGGTCGAATAAACACCTTCTTCGGCGCAAGAAACGCCTTTTGCTCTTTAGTCTGCTCATGTGGTAACAACTCTGGAGTCTGTGCCCTCATTGGAGTTGATGATCTCTTCGGAGCTGTAGGAGGTGCCGCGGACAGCTTCCTCTTTTGCTTAAGTGGAGGCGGCGGAGTCTCCTGACGAGGAGGAGGAGGAGGCGGCGGAGTCTCCTGACGAGGAGGAGGAGGCGGCGGAGTATTTTCACGCGGAGCGGACTGGTCATGGATAGGGGAATCATCATCGCGCACAGGAGAATCATCACGCGGAGGAGACTCGGTGGCGGAGGAGGCGGAGGTGGCATGCTTGTTGGCTTCTCACCCGGAAACACAATGTTCTCCTTCCGCCATTGCACGGTGGTTCTACGGGCTTCTCCCAGTTCTTTGATTTCCCCATCTTCACCTGCAGGGTGCTCAAGCACCAACCCCTCATAATCTCTCATCACTTCATCCACCA
>NC_061514.1:22558508-22691634 GCF_022539505.1 Lolium rigidum | reverse complement strand
CCAAGGGATGTTAAAGGTATTCGTAGTGTTCTTGGTCATGCTTGGGTTTTATAGGAGATTTATTAAAGATTTCTCCAAGATTTCAAAGCCTCTTACTAATCTTCTTCAAAAAGATGTACCTTTTGTTTTTGATGATGATTGTAAGGAAGCTTTTGAAACTCTAAAGAAAGCCTTAACAAGCTTGCTCCTATAGTCGAACCTCCTGATTGGAATTTACCATTTGAAATTATGTGTGATGCTAGTGATTTTCTTGTAGGCGCTGTTCTTGGACAGCGAGTAGATAAAAAATTAAATGTTATTCATTATGCTAGCAAAACCCTTGATGCTTGCTCAAAGAAATTATGCTACTACTGAAAAAGAATTGTTAGTTTGTAGTCTTTGCTTGTGATAAATTTAGATCTTATATTGTTGATTCAAAAGTTACAATTCATACTGATCATTCTGCAATTAGATACCTTATGACAAAGAAAGATGCTAAGCCGAGGCTTATTAGATGGGTACTTCTTTTGCAAGAATTTGATTTACATATTGTAGATAGGAAAGGTGCTTGATAATCCTGTTGCTGATAATTTGTCTAGATTGGAAAATATTGCTTATGATCCTGTTCCTATTAATGATAGTTTTCCAAATGAACAATTGGCTGTAATAAAGGTGAGCTCGCGAGATAGTCCTTGGTATGCTGATTATGCTAACTTTATTGTTTCCAAGTACTTGCCTCCAACCTTTTCAGCTCAGCGAGAGGAGGAAATTCTTTTATGACTTGAGGCATTATTTCGGGATGACCCACACTTATATAAAGAAGGAGTGGATGGTATTACTGCGAAGGTGTGTTCCCGAATATGAACAACAAGAGATATTGAGTAAATGTCATGGCGAGTGCTTATGGAGGACATCACGCCGGAGATAGAACCGCGCAAAAGGTTCTACAATCAGGTTTTTATTGGCCAACTCTCTTCAAAGATGCAAGGAAGTTTATTTTATCTTGTGATGAATGTCAAAGGGTTGGTAATATCTCCGGACGCAATGAAATGCCTATGAATTATACTCTTGTTATTGAACCGTTTGATTGTTGGGGATTTGACTTCATGGGACCTTTTCCCTCTTCAAAAGGTAACACTCATATACTTGTTGCTTGTTGATTATGTTACTAAATGGGTGGAAGCCATACCTACAAAAAGTGCTGATGGTGAGACCTCTTTAAAAATGCTTTTAGATATTATTTTTCCTAGATTTGGAGTACCTAGATATATTATGACTGATGGAGGTTCTCATTTTATTCATGGAGGTTTTAGAAAAACTCTTGCTAAGTATGGTATTAATCATAGAATTGCTTCCGCTTATCACCCTCAAAGTAGTGGTCAAGTAGAACTATCAAATAGAGAAATTAAATCGATCTTGCGGAAGACCGTTAATAAATCTAGAAAGAATTGGGCTAGTAAATTGAAAGACGCACTATGGGCTTATAGAGCTGCTTATAAAAACCCCATGGGAATGTCACCTTATAAAATGGTTTACGGAAAAGCTTGTCATTTACCTTTAGAACTAGAACACAAAGCTTATCGGGCTGTTAGAGAATTAAATAAAGATCCTAAACTTGCCGGTGATAAGAGGTTGCTACAATTAAGTTCTCTAGATGAATGGAGAAGTGAAACTTATGAAAATGCTAAACTCTTTAAAGAAAAAGTTAAAAAATGGCATGATAGAAGGATCATCAAAAGAGAGTTTAATATTGGGGATAAAGTCCTATTGTATCGGTCTCGTCTCGGATTCTTTGCGGGGAAATTACTCTCGAAATGGGAAGGACCATATGTTGTTGAGGAGGTGTATCGTTCGGGAGCAATTAAAATTAGCTCTCTCCAAGGCAATGCTACGCAAGTGGTGAATGGACAAAGACTCAAGCATTATATCTCGGGTGATTCTTATAATGTTGATGTTGATATTATTCAAGTGGAAACACCGGAGGCTTTCATCAAAGCACAAATCGACGGTCCGCCGAACTCGACTTTGAATAGGTAACGATGCTTGGTAATGAAAAGTTCGCGATTTACTTTCCGAACAATATTTTTGCTGTTTTTGGAAAATAAGAAAAATTACGAGATCGAAACGGAGTGGAAAGGACGCACGAGGGCGTGCCACCACGGCCGGCGCGGGCCCCAGCCTGGCCGCGCCGACCTATGGTGGCACCGCCTCGTCGCCCCTTTCCGACTCTGGTTCGACCTGGTACTTTCCGTTTGTTCTGAAATTTTTTATTATAAAATCCCTCGGACCCCTGGAGGTCCGTATATCATTTTCTCGACGTGTTTTGTTTCGAGCTGTTTCTGCCAGGATCTGTTTTCAGTTTAGAAGCACCATGGTCTCCAAGAACAAGGGCAAGGAGCTTCCGGATGAAGATAATCAAGATCGTGAGTGGAGAGAAGAGGACAAGAGCGTCAAGGAAGAAGCAAAGGAGGATGAAGAGGAAGTCGAAGAAGTTCCGCAAGAGCGCCCGCGCACCACCATTGCAAGCATCGGAGTGGTGTCAGACTCGTTCAACACCAAGAAGAGCGCACGGATTAGGACCGGAGGAGGACTTCCCCGTCATTACCTAGCTCCAAGGACATCTTCTTCCGGCATTCACCATCCCTTCCGCAATCTAATCTACAATAATCAAATTGAAAGGACCCCCAAGGCAGCATTGCCTAGCAATTGGGATATAGATCGTTCTAACACTGCAGGAAGGACGAAGCCTGAAGATGAAGGTTGGGGAAATAACTCCAAGAATTGGGACTCGCCGTCGGACATACTTCTTAATCGTGTCGAGCACAATTCGGAGATGATCCGCAACCTCATGTACAAGATCGACGAGCTTCAGGAGCTTGTGGAGAAGCTTGTGAGGAATTCATCACCACCATCGCCAAAGGAGTAATCCATCATCGGTATTGGCATCCCCTTGGTTTGTTCCAAGCTTGGGGGAGTGCCGCGGTATCACATTATCATTACCTTTTTACTGTTTACTATCAAGTAGTGTCATATCATGAGTAGGTAAGTTATCGTATGAGATGGGTTGCAGTGTGGAAGTATCTCTCCTTTAGTTTGTCTATGTATCCCTTGGTGTGAGTTATCGTTATGGAATATTAATGAGAAGTCTTATCATTTACATATTGCACACCTTATTTTAGTTTGCAATTTCTACTATATGATTGATCTTGATTTTAGTATTGGTACCACTTTGGGAGCATTAAGTAAATCTATTTGGTTTTGGCAAACTTAGCAATGGTCAATAGCAACAACACTTTGAGTTTTAGAAGAATAGAGGAAACAAATGTAGAAGATGTTATTGTCTTTCTTATCAGTCCTTAGCTTAGTATTCTGAAGTTAAAATTGTTTGTGCTTACAAGTAAGATGCATGATTGTTTCTATCACATGTATATTTGTTTGTTTCCCTCAACTCCTATGCTTGCTATTTAACCTTGCTAGCCAAAGACCTGTACTGAGAGGGAATACTTCTCGTTCATCCAAACCTGAACCCAAACCTATGCCATTTGTGTCCACCATATCTACCTATCGCATGGTATTTTCACGCCATTCCAAGTAAATACTTCATGTGCTACCTTTAAACAATTCAAAATTTATTACTATTTATTTGTGTCAATGTTCTATAGCTCATGAGGAAGTATGTGGTGTTTTATCTTTCAGTCTTGTTAGGCAGCCTCCATTAATGGACTAGTGGCTTCATCCACTTATCCTATAATTTTGCAATAAGAGCTGGCAACGGGGTTCCCGACCCCAATTAATCAACTTTCATTAATAATTCTCTTCACATGTTTTGCCCTGATTCATCGGTAAGCAACTTAATTTTGCAATAGACACTCCTCCATGGTATGAGATTGTTGGAAGGCACCCGAGGATTCGGTTAGCCATGGCTTGTGTAAGCAAAGGTTGGGGGGAGTGTCATCCTTAAATAAACTAAAGTACATGTGTAAACAAAAGAGAAGAGGGATGATCTACCTTGCTGGTAGAGATAACGTCCTTCATGGGAGCCGCTCTTTGGAGGTCTGCTTGGCAAGGGGGTTAGAGTACCCGCTACCAGTCGTTGAAAACAACAAACACCTCTCAAAACTTTACTTTTATTCTCTTTATATGATTTCAAAACTGAAAAAGCTCTAGCACATGATTTAATCCCTGCTTCCCTCTGCGAAGGGCCTGTCTTTTACTTCATGATTGAGTCAGTAAACCTATTTCCCTCCATCTCAAGCAAGCATTTGAGTTGTTGTGATCAAACTATTATATTGTGATTTGCTTCATCATGTCTTTATTCTTTCTTGTTTAGTACAAGTTTTACCCTGAATGAATATAGCTTTGAAAGTCATCAATAATTAATACGATTGAGTATGCAAGTTTACCATAAGTTTTAATATGAGAGCGCTGCTCAATAGATGAATATAATCTGTTAAATGTTCTCTGACCAAGAACAAAGTTTGCCATCACCAATTAGGATTCCTTATGCACCTTTATTTGTGATTACCTTATACTTGTTTCAAGTTGAGTTATATGAGGAAGTTGTTTACTATAATGTCTTGTGTGAATGAATATGATGCTTCTTGTCCGTATTTTGTTTATCGACTCTTCACTCCATAAACATGCGGTCCTGTTTACCGAGTTCGGTTTCGCTTGGGGACAAGCGAAGTCTAAGCTTGGGGGAGTTGATACGTCCAATTTGCATCACTATTTTATATCATAATTTGCTCGTTATTCATTGATATATTTCATATTGGGACACAATACTTATGTTATTTCATCTATTTTGCATGTTTCATGATTATTTGGGGATCGAGCACGGAGCCGAGATTCTGCTGGAAAAAGCACCGTCGGGATGCAATATTTCGGAAGATCAAGCTGTGGAAGCAAGTTTTACCAAAAATCCTATTTTTCCAGATGACGGAGGAAGCCAGAAGGGGGAGCCAGCTGGACCCAAGGTGGGCCCACACCATAGGGTGGCGCGGCCCATGGCCTGGCCGCACCACCATGTGGTGTGGGGCCCCCTCGGCCTCTTTCGCCTCCTTTTCTTCGCGAAACCCTTCGTCCCGAAGAACTAAGCCACAGAGGAATCCTCACGAAGGGTTACAGCCGCCTCTGCGGGGCGGAGAACACCAGAGAGAAAAGAGCTCTCCGGCGGGCGGGAATCCGCCGGGAAATTCCCTCCCGGAGGGGGAAATCGACGCCATCGTCACCGCCATCGAGCTGGACATCATCTCCATCACCATCATCATCATCTCCAACATCATCACCTCCATCTCCACCGCTGGACATCGTCACCGCTGTAGCAATTTGGGTTTGATCTTGATTGTTTGATAGGGGAAACTCTCCCGATATTGATTTCTACTTGTTATTGATGCTATTGAGTGAAACCATTGAACCAAGGTTTATGTTCAGATTTTTATTCATCATCATATCACCTCTGATCATGTTCCATATGATGTCTCGTGAGTAGTTCATTTAGTTCTTGAGGACATGGGTGAAGTCTAAATGTTAGTAGTGAACTATGGTTGAGTAATATTCAATGTTATGATATTTAAGTTGTGGTGTTATTCTTCTAGTGGTGTCGTGTGAACGTCGACTACACGACACTTCACCATTTATGAGCCTAGGGGAATGCATCTTGTACTCGTTTGCCAATTGCGGGGTTGCCGGAGTGACGAAACCTAAACCCCCGTTGGTATATCGATGCGGGAGGGATCGCGAGGATCTCGAGAGTTTAAGGCTGTGGTTAGATTTATCTTAATTACTTTCTTGTAGTTGCGGATGCTTGCAAGGGGTATAATCACAAGTATGTATTAGTCCTAGGAAGGGCGGTACATTAGCATAGGTTCACCCACACAACACTTATCAAAACAATGAAGATTAATCAAGCTGTATGTAGCGAAAGCACTAGACTAAAATCCCGTGTGTCCTCGAGAACGTTTGGTCATTATAAGTAAACAAACCGGCTTGTCCTTTGTGCTAAAAAGGATTGGGCCACTCGCTGCAATTATTTCTCTCGCATTTTACTTACTCGTACTTTATTCATCTCGTTACATCAAAACCCCCGAATACTTGTACCGTGAGCATTTACAGTGAATCCTTCATCAAAACTGTCTGTCAACACCTTCTGCTCCTCGTTGGGATCGACATTCTTACTTATCGAAGATACTACGATACACCCCCTATACTTGTGGGTCATCAGTACTTTACGATTAGTAAATAACAGGAAATGGTAATAGTGTTGGAAAGATGTTTCTAGTGATTTAAAATGGACGGGGGTTCATGGGTTCACTTGTCTACTCTCTTTTTAAGTTGTAGTGGACACAAACAATTCATTAGTAGCATAATATTGGTGAAACTTAAACATGTGTTTCATAAGCATTCATATGTGCATTACATCCTAACATAGATATGATAGAACAGTCACATCTCTTTTTTAGTCCCCAAGAGAGCGAAAACTCCAAGCAATCTTGAATTAAGAATCAAAAAAGTATAGCCTTAAGTAATTTGACACAATGTTTGAATATCAAATATGCTAGCTTGAAAAAACCAGATTATCATAATGTCACATGATAATTATAGCACATCTATTCACTTTGTCCCTAGCGAGGCAGCAAAAAAAAGGTAAGTACCATAGTAGATCTTTAATTTGTTATCAATATTCAAAGGCCACCACCATGATACTCCATCTAATACACACTTCACCCCACACATGTTCTTGCATACAAGTTGGATCATGCCAAGTACTTAAGTGTGGGTTACATAATATGCATATATCAATACATCTTACACATAATAATATCCAATCTCATATATCAATATCATAAAATAAAGATACACCACATAGGAATTACATATATGACCATAATTTTGTTGGGCAGCATATGGTGCTACATCTATGAAGAACAAGAGATAGAGAGAGAGAGAGAGAGAGAGAGAGAGAGAGAGAGAGAGAGAGAGAGAGAGAGAGAGAGAGAGAGAGGGAGAGAGAGATCAAGCTACTGCCACAAACCCATAGTTCAGAGGTGGAGTACTCCCTCTTCATCATGGTGTAAGACACTGGAGAAGGTGGAGATCCCTCCGGCGGCGGCTTCGATGGAGTTTCATCGTCAAATCTTCGCTAGTTTTGGATCTGTATTTGTGTTTCTGTGTTTCTGCGGCGCTCTCCTCGAAGAAGCCCTGGGGGTTACTATATATAGGGGTTTTTAGTTCATACAGAATCAGTGTGCGAAAGAATCAAGCGAATTGGGCAGTCTGACCTGGTGGCGCACCCTCCCTGCATGGGCGCACCAACAGAGGCCGTTTGCCCCTCCTGGCCGATCTGGTGAGATCCAAGCACTTCAGATGCTTCTCTTGATGAAATACTGACATCCTCGAAATTCTAGCTCCATTTGACTTCGTTTAGATTCCTGAAAGTAAAAAAATACCCAAAACAGGGGTTTTCCTCTACTCTAGAGTTATAACCAAAATAAAGGGGATCAATGGTAAATCCTCAAAAATCAATACAAAATATAGATATAACATCATATATTTTGTAAATCTGTGGGAATATGTGTCAACAAACTACAAAATTGATGCATGCACTTTTCATGCATCACATATCTAAATGCGTATATAGAATGCTTGAATATTTCACCATGTCACCACAATCTCAAAATTGTTGTCTCCTATGGATTTTTCTACTACGACGACGATACAACGGAAGATAATGGTTTTCCAGCGAAGGCACTTGGCCTGTCAAACCAAATCCAGGTATGCTTATTTGAGTGCATACCTAAAATTATTTATTATAGTTGGGTCATGTTTTTTATGGATCTTTGTAGGTTGTCCTTTTATCACCTTTCATAGGACCAACAAACTGCACTGTATGGAAACTAGTGTTATTTCAAACTGTATATGCATTGTCAAATCCATCTATGTATGTACGCACAGTTATCCACTGCCATTTTTTTTGAAACATTGGTTATTTTGAGGTTAAATATTTATATTTGTATTGCCGGTCCATCTATGGACAATAATCTAATTTCATACATTTTTAGGGATAATAACAGCGATGATATTGATATTATAAATTATTTCAATTATCATATCATCGATGATCTTATATATCGATATTCTTTTAGGCATCACAACTAATATAGGATATATTTCTTAGATACATATTTGTATCCTAAACAATTTATTGTTTAGTTCTTGCTATCCTTGTTATTCCTTATTCAGTTATACCACGCTTAGATTTTTGTCTTAAAAGCCGTGTGTATATATATGTTATAATGCATCTTCTCTTATTTAATTAACTAGTCTTCTCATTTTCTACACCTTAGGCGACCCTTAAATTATATCTATCATGATCTTAATTATATCCTGATTTACTTTTTTATTTGTTAAAGTTAAATTGTCCAAACACCTATATATGATCTGCATATACATCACTGCTTATGTAAATCTGACTCTTGTTGAACTGTAGGAAACACAATTGAAGTCTCTCCTTCATTTAAAATCCCCTCCAACCTTCGCGAGCCACTGTCAAAAAAATAAAAAATCAATGTATATTTATGTGCACTTTCAGAATTAAAATTTAGAGAATTCTGAAAGTGGAGACAGTATGGGCGCTGCATGTAAGGTTTCTGCTCTTTATTTTTATTCACCTGGAAATCGAATTGAGTCCGGCTTACAGAGATGGATCGAGTAAAAAACCGAAACTGAAAACAAGCAAAATAACCCTGAAGAATAGCTTACATGAACTTGACCGACAGCGTGGCAATAGATAAAACGACTGCTACAATAGCTCACAATTTGAAATGCACGTCGACAATTACAGAGATCATCAAGTGGTAGGGCACAGCGCGCCTGGTAGAAAATGACTAATACGCTGGTGTGGTGGAGAGGAGCTTCCCAAACTGATTGATGCTCGCCGGCTCCAGGTAAGCTGACACAAGAACGCCGTCGCCGTTGTCGGCGCTGTCCAGAAGTACGACCCCGGGGTTGAACCGTCTGGTGGTCGTGTGAACTCTGGCATCCCCAACCCAAAATCGGCGTCTCGCGTTGGCATGCCAAGCCAGCTGACTACCTTGAGGTCGGTGTCCGGCAAGCTACCCTCCTTGGGCGGCGGAGGCTCGTCGTTGTCGGCACGAGCGAGCTCCAGCTCCAGGTAGTCGATCGCCGAGTGCGCCACTTCATTATTGAGGCGTTGGACTGGAGCGCCGATGGTGTCGGAGATGGAGGCGAGCGTGCCGGAGACGATATCTGTCACAGCTGCCGTGGCGCTCAGCATGATGCTGGTGTTGCCGAAGTAGCCTGGCGGAAGGCGCGTCCTTACGTGGCGACGGAGGCTGGCGAGGAAGCTGATCCGCGCACGGCTGCCCGGCACCAGCCCCCGAGCGGTGACCGCGCAGCGCCACACGTGCGCGGTGACGGCGCGGAAGGTGCTAGTCCGCTGGCACAGGCGCTTGAGGTCGGCGACCTGGTCGGCGGAGACGTGGAAGACTTTGAAGACGACGGGCCTGGCCGCCGCGCTGAGCGATATCTTTGGAGACATCACCGAGTTTAGTAAATCCTTGTCCACGGTTGGTGGAGAGCGGGCGCACATGAGGCCTCGGTCGTGGCAGGGACGATCGTCCTCGTCGTTGACGAGCTTGGATCCACATGCGATCATACACCATTTCCGTATGAAGTTGGCGGCGCTTGGAGCGTCACCGAGAACATGGTGTAAAGCCGTCCCCATGACGACACCTCCACACTTGAGGAATGTCAACTGCATGCGCGCCGCGCGTATATAGGATTATTGCCATGCATGATGAAGGCCGGAGAGTACATGCATGCCTTGTTCACTTGCCCTAGCTAGTTTGAGAAATAAGTAAGATAGAAATTTCATACCTGAACTGCCCACATGGCACCCGACTCAACGTCGACGGTAGGGACGAAGAGTTTCCTTAGCTCCGACAATGCTGCGAAACCACGAACGTAGTCGGCTGTGAGGTCGTCGGAGCGCGCCACGGTGAAGAGGACGCCCTTAGCATTGCAGTCGATCTCTGGCCGCCCGCTGCTATCTGCAGCCAGACGGCCAGCAACTGGGTAGAAGGGAACCAGAGCGTCGGCTAACGCTGCCTTGAGCCTTTCCACCACGTCCTCGGAGGGCACGTCGGGCTTGCCGCCGTACAGGTACATCACGGGGACGTAGCCCCTCGCGGCCGTGTCCACGTCGAGGCTGGAGAGCCACAACCGCCTCATCGGCGTCCCCTCGCTCGGCACCACCACGCTCGTCTCCACCACTCGCACCGACTCCATCACACCACCTGTCTACGAGCTAGCTAGGCTCACTCAGAAAAGGATGCTGAACGCAGAGACTCGATGTCGTGTATCTAAAAGATATATATAGCTGCGGGCAAGGAGGCCTCCGAGGCCACCTGATGTCCATGCCGTCCGATTGTGCGACGTGGCTCAATCATGCGCAGTGATCTTGGCTACCTGGTGCTGTGTGAGAGCTGAAAAGAGAGGAGAGATCGAGATGCGGTGGCTTACCCGTGTGTGGACGGCATCGGCACTGCATGGCGACCTGCCCGGCTGCCCTTCGCTGCTGGGTACGTAGCTAAAAACAAAAGTTTATGCAACAAATCCTTTGGTTGTAGCCAAAATATTGGTAAGGTTTATCATTATTTGTAGCAAAAAGAGAAGTCAACACATCCAACATATGTGCTTATGGCACCCAACATTACTGAAACATGTTTGTAAAATTGCAGAGACTCTTTGTACCATATATCTTTACTATTAAATTTGTATCTGAAATATCGTCCCAAACTTCTGCTAAATAACCTGCACACCGTGTCCGATCCATAAAACACTGTTACATAAAGTTTGCCTTATAGACGCCCCTTACCACCTAATACGTGGAGTCGTACCCAATTCCTAAAGATCGTGAATACAGCCGCACGTTGCTTCTTGCCTTGATTATTAGCTTTTTTCGATAAAGGGCGATTTCATTGGTTAAAAGGTTTAAGCATTACACCCGGTCTCTGCATAACTGAGATACACACAGCCGCAAACCAAAAGTATCAAGTTTTAAAGAAGCGATAATATATGTAAACGACATAGGAGAAAAACTCAGGACGCAGCTCGAAAAACTAAGATTCGGGAGGAGCAATCCTGAGATTATGCTGCCACCCATGTAGGGTAACAAAGTCCTTCGCTGTATCCTCCAATCGTGTACACACCTCTTTAAAGAGGCCGCGATCCTCCGTACGATGAAGTGACGACCACGGACTAAGCAAACTTATGCACCGGTAGATAACCAGCAGTATCCTTGATTATTAGCTAGCTCAAATGAGGCGAGAGCTCCCAGTAGAAACGTTTGGTTGAATTTTTCTTCCTAATACCGTAAACAAGAAATCTTCCTAATTGTGGTAGTTCGCATATGATGAACCAAAAAACCACTTTGGCTTCAAAGTTTATATGCCCCATTGTCAAAATGCATATTTTAACATGTCAAAATCCGAAAAAAAAACTTTTGTGTACATTCAGATATTTTATGCTTTTAAACAAAGTTATGGGAAAAGTATCTTTTATGGACATGCGTAAAAAAAAGATAACTTCAATGCTCCAGTATGGTCTGATCTGTTTTTTCACAATGTGTGCAAACATAAAATGTCCAAATATACACGTGAAATTCATGTTCGAACCCATGACCATGATTTCTCTTTTTACGCCGTGGTTCCTACTGCTCTAATCGCTAACCCTAGCAAGCCGCTATGTCCTTTGGCCACAGTTATTGTCCTATTTTCCTCGCCACTTTTTCACCCCCACTAGGCAGCTCATAGAGTGCATCTCGGGTTCGTCCTCGCATCCTTGATGCGTGCCGTCCTCGATAATTCCTACACGCCCGAGGCCATTTGCCACCTCAGCCCCCACTTAGATTGCAATCTCCTTAAGTTAGGGAAGGAGGAGGATATGGAGGAAAACATATGCATAGCAAAAATTAATTGGGAAATTAAAAAGGAGATACAAAATGGCGTGCATCAACAAAATCAAACGATTCCTCTACCGATACAGATATGTATTTTTCTTACCCGTAGCAACGCACGGGTATTATGCTAGTCTAGAATAATATTTCAATGGTTCAACGTGCATATACAATGACAAAAAAGTGTCTTGCAGAAAATCGCGACATTGTATCCAAAATCGACAAATTTAAAATACTGACTTTCGCCATCGACCATGGACACAATGCCATGCGTCGATACGACTTAGCCGGCATCGAATCAGACACGCAGCTAGTGGGAGCTAGCTAGCTATGCACTGTGTGTGAAACTAGCTAAAAAGAGATAGCTAACTAAAACAGAGGGATCTATTATCCAGCTAAAATTAATTATAATGGAAGTAACATAGATAGTAACATAGTACTACCTGGAAGGCTTACTAAGCATTTTGGTGACATAGCAAGTTTTTTTAGAAAGGTGACATAGCAAGTTATTAATTGAATAAAGGGTTTTGGCAACTAGCTATGTTACCATGACAACACACATTTCAAGACAAGGTGGCTCTACAACCTAACAAATATGACTTTGCATGATAAAATACTTATGCTAATACGCATGTGAACCTACAAACCTCAAAATTCATGGTAATTTGAAATATTGAAAAAAATTGGATCCTCCTAGAAACACAAGATGATTAAGTATTGTACTCGTATAAAATTATTTGCGCTCGAAATGATTCTCATAGTATCCTCGAAAAAAAGACAAGTTTACGATGAATATAGTGTGAATAGTACATGAACATGGGTTTATTCGATTTTGTCTTTTTACCCAAGGTACAATAATAGTAATTTCCTTGCGAAATATTTTTATACAACTACAATTCTTGATCATCTTTTGTTTCAAAAAAACATATTTTTAACCTTTATTTAAATTACCACGATTTTTTGGAGTACGGGGTGGTTGGCACCAATGAGTATTGATGTATTTTCCTGTTAATACCCCTGTAAAGTTAGTAGTAACATACTCCGTCCTTCCCATATTAGGATGCATATTATTTTTGGTCAAAGTTAAACTTTGTAAACTTTAATCAAATGTACAGAAAATTTTAATCAACATCTACAACATTGACTCATTATTTTTAGAACCATGAAATATATTTTCATATTTTATACATTTGGTATTAAAAAGTTTATATATTTATATATACAGTTAAATAAACTTTATGAAGTTCCTACATTTGGTATTAGTAAAATGTGTGTGTATGTTATTACTCTATGTTAGCACGGCTATCCAATCGGGAGTTAGCTAAGAGAGAGCTCTTGGTAGTAGCTAGCTGTTTGCATGTCATCGTGTGCGCTGGCTAATTAAGCGAGAGAAATAGCTATCTAGTATGCGATACCTGCAACTAATCGTGTGGCACAGATGAGGAGCACAAGGACGCGCGCTGGGTGAGCCATACGGCGAGCGGTGAGCCGGTGGTTTGGTGGGGAGGTGGACCATGGGCGGGCCTATGCGAGACAGCAACGCGCGACGTGACAAATCGGATGTAGCTACAGCAAGTTGCCATTGCAAAAGTTGGATGGTTTTTCTGCAAAAAAACGTTTGAACTAGGGAGTAGAATTCTTGGTTGGTTTGGATAAATATGGGCCGAGGCGCGCACGCCTGGAAGAAGAGGACTGATTACACACCACATTTGTATCACACGAACGAGCCAGGGACACGACGATGAGGTTCGGCGATGGCGACGCGGCGGCGGTGAACACCGCCGGACAGGCCGCGCGGATGGTGTGGGAGGAATCGAAGAAGCTGTGGTTCATCGCCACGCCCATCGCCATCAGCATCCTCAGCTTGTATGCTGTGGGATCCGTCACCACCATCTTCGTCGGCCACCTCGGCAACCTGCCCCTGGCCGCCGCCTCCATCGGTATCGCCGTCTTCGCGACCTTCGCGTTCGGATTCATGGTACGTGCGCTCTTCTGATCCCATATCGATCATACGTGTGCTTCATCCATGACCGAGTAAGTATATTATAACATGCTTGGCGCGCGTTGGGTGCAGCTGGGCATGGGGAGCGCGCTGGAGACGCTGTGCGGGCAGGCGTTCGGCGCCGGCCAGGTGGCCATGCTCGGCGTGTACCTGCAGCGCTCCTGGATCGTCCTGGCGGTCGCCGGGATCCTCATGGTTCCCCTTTACGTCTTCGCCGAGCCGCTTCTCCTCGCCATTGGCCAGGACCCGGACGTGGCGCGCGAGGCAGGACGCTTCGCGCTCTACATCCTCCCCGGCTGCTTGTCCTACGCCGTCAACTTTCCCACTGCCAAGTTCCTCCAGGCGCAGAGCAAGGTCATGGTGCTCGCCTGGATCGGCGTCGCCGGACTCTTCTTCCACATCGGGCTCAGCTACTTCCTAGTCACCGTCCTCGAATGGGGATTGCCGGGCGCCGCCGCCGCATACGACCTGTCGCTCTGGGCCGTCGCGCTGGCCCAGGCGGCCTACATCATCGGCTGGTGCAAGGACGGCTGGAGGGGATGGTCCATGGCGGCATTCCACGACATGTGGGCGTTCGTCAAGCTCTCGCTCGAGTCCGCAGTCATGCTCTGCCTCGAGGTTTGGTACCTCAGCATGATCACCGTCCTCACTGGCCATCTCCAGGACGCGCAGATGGCCGTCGACTCGCTAGGCATCTGGTCGGTGCTGTATTTACTTACTACTTGGCAGAGTTTATACCATCAGTCGAAACTACTTCAGAAATTAATGCTTTTTTTGCTTATTCAGCATGAACGTAGACGGATGGGAGGTTACTATCTTCATGGGCCTCAATGCTGCTATCAGTGTTCGTGTCTCCAATGAACTGGGTTCTGGCCGACCAAGGGCAGCTCTACACGCCGTCATCGTCGTCGTCGTCGAGTCCCTGCTCATCGGCCTACTATGCATGGTTCTCGTCTTGACCTTAAGAGATAAATTCTCCATCCTCTACACTAGCGATTTGCCGCTCCAGCACGCCGTCTCCAGGATTGCAGGACTCCTCGGTGTGACCATGGTGCTCAACAGCGTGCAGCAGGTGATTTCAGGTATGTATGCTTCTTCAATTCGATGATGATTTCATGTCGCCTCAACCTCCTTTCCAAAAAGAAACAAAAACCTCAACATCGTCTCTCCTGCTGATTTTTCAGGGGTTGCTATTGGGGGAGGATGGCAAGGCCTTGTGGCATACATCAACCTTGGCTGCTACTACGCCTTCGGATTGCCCTTGGGCTACCTTCTCGGCTACAAGTTTGACTACGGAGTTGGGGTAATTCATTATGTTCATTTCAACAACTAGCTAGAAACTGCAAAAATAATAAAGAGTTTATGAACAATGTGTGTTATATTCGTTCTGATTCAGGGGATCTGGGCCGGCTTGCTTTGCGGGGTTGCACTTCAGACAGTGATTTTACTCTTCGTAGTATGGAGAACCGATTGGAACAAAGAGGTACTAATATTCCATCGTGTTTCCATTTTTACCATGCTTTCGTTTTCTCTAAACTTGATGAACAAAACTTTACCAGAATTAGAGAATAAATTGCCAGCCGTCAAAAAAGAGAACAAATTACTGGGGAATGTAGCTCGACATTATAATAGATAGACGTTCATTAGGTTCCAGCTAAACAACTCTAGATATATGATAATAGTTAGATGTTCATTAGAACGTTTCCAATCTTGATCTATTGTTTGATTTTTGTTTTTTTGATAAAGGGAGCTTTGCTAAATTAAAATAATAGCAACAAGGCCATACAATATAAAAGAGGTAACACACAGGTTCTACCTCTGCATAGCTAATTAATATGCACACGGCCACATATAACATAAAATTAAAAAAAAACTGCATTGTACAAGTACATAAAAGACTCATAAAATACAATAAATAGAATATGATTCATAACTTACTCCTTTCATTGTATGATCCAGTACATTATGCACCTAATTTATATAAAGTAAATATTGTGATTTCCACAATTGCAGGCAGAGCTAGCTTCGAGTCATGTGCAACGGTGGGGTGGTACCGACGGAAACCAGCCTCTCCTGGAAGATAATTACGCCACCTAAGCATCTTTTATCTTACCAAATGTTCTAGATATTTTGAGTATGAAGATATCATTGTAATTTTTTTAGTTTCAACAGATCATGGAACACATCTTGAAAATGTTGAATTACTAAACTATGTATCATTAGGATCCTGAATATTTCGCCGCATCTTTGTATGTGGATGCCAAGAAGTTTTATCTATTCTCTGAAAAAAAATCACCATTCACGTGAAGCTGAATTATCGCCTATTGAAATGTGGGGTATGAAAGATTTACGCACTATGCATGGTTCTTTACTAATATATCTGTTAATAGTGGCATGTCAAAGATACGCGACTGTATGTCAATTACTAGTGGTATGGAAACATGGTCACTACTCACTAGTCTTGTGTATGTGGCATGCCACAGATACGGCGCCACTGAATATTTCTTACTAGTGGAGTGCCACTAACACGCTACTAGTAATTGACATATTGGTGGCATATCTTTGGGACACCGCTTTTAACAGAAATATTAGTGGGCGTGCGACCACAGTGGAATTTCCCAAATACAATTTTTTGGAATTATTATTTCTCATTATTTAACTTAAGAGCAATATCATAACATAATATCAGCCAAAATTCATTATTAACATATTGACAAACTTCGATCAACATATATAAAACTAGCTAACTGTTCGCAACCGATGTCACTGATCGACTATAAAATCAGGTTCAACATAATGAAACAAGTATCACACCAACAAGAAAAGAAACAAGTAGCACACCACACCCATCTATAAGATGATGGCAATAAAAACATCATGTTGAAGTTCCTCGACGTGCATGTGGGTGCATAAGGAAGTGCCAGTGTAAGGCCACACTTTTACGGCCTAACTGCACGGTAGTGATCTCAGCTGGGGAGATTCACAAAAAAAAAACACAGCCGAGGAGAACTTGAGTGGGTACTGGACTGCCTTTGTGACGGTATGGTGTGCGCATTGCAGCTTGTTGAACACAAGTTTTTGGCTGAGAGATACTTAGCCCGGCTCAAATTCTTCTAAGGAAAACGCTTTAAAACCTTCGGAGGATTCTACGCTGGCAGCCTCCGGCCCGAGCGCTCGCCACGCGTCCCTCCGGGTGGGAGACAACGAATAGGTGACCCCACCACGTTTAGATTCATTTTTTTTTCCGCATCGTCTCCTTCCCTGAATATTTCCCCTTTCTCCCGTGTCTCTCTCTGCTCGATCTCAAACGCGCAGACTCCTGCGCTGCCGTGCCATGCTCCGTTCGCGCCGCCGGGCCGTGCTCCGTCGCGCGCTGCAGAGCCGCCGTGCTGTGCTCCGTCGCGCGCCGCCGTGCCATGCTCCGCTCGCGCCGCCGGGCCGTGCTCCCGTCGCGACGCAGTTTCCATGGGGAGGACTCGATCTCGTCGCTCTTGCTCGCCGTGGGCTAGCGACGACGGTTACCGGCGACACCCCGCACCTCCACCTCCCGCGCCGCCGCGGCTTTCCATGTGGAGGCGAGGTCGTGCGCCGCCGCTTCCGTTCCCGGCGGCAGTCAACCGTGCTAGCTCCTTTCCTCACGACGGCCGGCCTCGACAGCGCCGCATCCTTCCTCCGCGGCGTCGGCTTTGTCCGCCGCGATGGCCGCCGCCTCCTTCCCCCACGGCCTCCACCAGAGCTGCAAACGACATCGCCAGGAGCTGCAAATGGCATCCGGGTGAGCTGCCTTCGGCATGGCGAGGAGCTGCAACCGGCCTCCGCCGGAGCTTCAATAGGCATCGACGGGAGCTGCAAACAGCCTCCGCCTGGGCTGCAAGCGGCCACCACCGGAGCTGCAAACGGCCTCCGACCGGGCTGCAATTGGCATGGCCGGGAGCTGCAAATGGACTTTGCCCGAGCTGCAACTGGCGTTCGCCGGAGCTTCAATAGGCATTGACGGGAGCTGCAGACGGCCTCCGCCAGGGTTGTAAGCGGCCGCCGCGCCGGAGCTGCGAACGGCCTCCACCGAAGCTGCAAACGGGCTCCGGCTGACCTGCAATCAACATCGATGGGAGCTGCAAAGGACCGTCGACCGGCGGCAGCGCTGCTGCAACCCGCGTCGGCGGACCTGCAAAGGAGCACCGCCGGAGCTGGACGTCGCCGGCCGGCGCATAGCGACAGGGTCGGCGGACCGCGAGTGACGGCCCTACCATTGGGTGGAGGCGGTATTGCAAGGAGAGGGCGTTGATGCTGCGGTGGTGCTGCCGACCGGAGTTGACGCGTCTCCGACGAGTTTTTTTCTAGATGAACCATTTTATTTATTTCTAGATGAACCATTTTTCTGCTTCAATGAAGCAAAAGCGGGACTGTTTTGCTGCGACAAAATAAAGTCTGAAGAATCATCACAGCTCTTCTTCTATTTTAGTCGAACCGTTTTTTTGTTTGAATGAAGCAAAAGCGAGGCTTTTTTGCTTCAATGAAGCAAAAGTGGGATTCTTGAGACAAAACTGAGCTCTTCTTCTATTTTTAGTCGAACCGTTTTTTGCTTCAATGAAGCAAAAGCGGGGCTATTTTTGCTTCAATGAAGCAAAAGCGGGATTTTAAGACAAAACTGGACACAAAAGTTGATCTAACGGTTCAAATTGATTTGATCCAACGGTGGAAGACCCGGAGGCTGGGGGGTTTGCAGCCTCCGGAGGATCCTCAGCACCCTTGTAGCAAAACTTTTCTACTAAAGTCACAGAATAGGGGAACAATTGAAGCAACAATATTGTACAATCGTAGCATCGATGGCCACTCCTTGAAGCACCGCCTCCACCAGATGGTAGTGCTGTCGCACGGGATTGTAGCACCACCGTCCCTGGCTTGCAGCATCACCGTTGTCGGTCGCAGCATTCCCTACCGACAAGGTCTCCGATGAATCTCTGGCGAGTCTCCTGCCTGCTCTGTCCGACATGTCTTTTTCTTTTTTCTATTTACATGAACCGTTTTTTGCTTCAATGAAGCAAAAGTGGGACTTTTTTTGCTGCGAAGAAACAATATCTGAGTGAGTCGCAGCACTCTTACTTTTTAGTCTCTTTAGTCGAACCGTTTTTGCTTCAATGAAGCAAAAGCGGGAGGTTTTTTGCTGCGACGAAGCAAAATCTAAATTTCAGGTGAAAGTGGACACGTGTCACGCATGCAAGCAGGAGGCTGGAAAGTTTGGAGCCTCCGGAGGATTTCTAGCACTGCCCTTCTTCTAACTAATAGACCTAGACAGGTCTGTGTTGTTGACGCTTACTTGTGGGCCTGCTCATGCCCCGTGCTATACTGACCCTGAGGCACGAACATAAGCATGCTTCCTAATTGGGTGTCTCGTTTGGATGATCTAGTTCTATCATGTCTTTATACTCGACCTGGTGTTTGGCTCGTGATGTCGTTGGAGCCTCCTACTGAAATGCTGGTACCATCCTGGTTTCGTAGTAGTGTCAGTCGCACTCGATGGGATGCTTGAGTGATACCCGGACAGTGATCGCCCCTTTGCGCCTAAACATCTTGAGCATCACGCAGTTGTAGTTGGTTATGGGCAAAAAAAAAACTAGGTGATCTGTGACATGCAAAGAGTGTATACAAAACGCCATGGCCAAGCGAGACTAGAAGAAGGCGACTGAAGACGGAGGCCTCTGTTGCCATCTACATCAACTTCACCAAGCCGGCCATAGAGGCGAAAAGGCTTGACGCGGCATCAAAGTCTGGCGCACATATGATAACCAGATCATGCTCGCTGACTTAAGCACCATGGACGTGTGGTTCGAGAAGAAGTGAGCCGAGATCTGCCAATGGGACGCCTGATCGCCTGTGCTCGTCGGCACTATGGCCTTCATGGCCCTCTTTGCCCCTTTTGAAACATAAATTGTATTTTAGGATTGGACTATATTAGGCGTAATTTGTGCCACTGATGTTGCGGTTTGAATGGCCTAAATATGGCTAGAATTTATCTATTTGTGATGTATTTGTGGAATGTCTAAAACATTCTGGTCTAGGCAGACAAAATGCGTCGGGCCGCTTGACGCACCCCGACGGAACCGAACAACCGCGGCAAGGATCCCAATTCAACACCCGCGATCTAACACACACGAACGCGCACAATTATATTTGTGACAGAAATAGGTCGAACAACTGGAAATGACCTTAGGGCATCTCCAACGGGGCGACGTAAACGGACGTTTTTCGTCCGTTTGCGTCTGCGCGGACAAAAAATGCGCTCCAGCGGCTAGACGCAAAACATCCGCAGCGTCCGTCCTGACGCAAATGTGGACCAAATATGCGCCAGGAATACGTCTGTGCGGACGTGTCCGCGCGTCCGTTTGTGCCCGGTTGGGCTGCATGCAGCCCTCTCTCTCATCCTTTAATCACCATGCGCTCATTCCTCGCCACACAAAAATAATATTTCCCTCTCTCTCCTCTCTAATCACGCATGCGGTCAAATAAATGCGTCACTGCCGCTGGAGAAAGGGCAGACGCATGCGGACATGCGGACGTTTTTTGTGTTCGTGTTCGACACAAACGGACATAAATATGCGTCGCCCCGCTGGAGATGCCCTTAGCGACAACAACGGACGGGCTGCCCTAGCGAGCGCTCGAGCGCCAGGGAGAAAATGAGCGCCCCTTCCAACCAATTTGTTTCTTTCCATTTTTGGAAAATTTTGGACTGTAGTGGAGGCTATTAAGGGAAACTTTTGCATGCATGTAGAAACAGACGAATTTGATGACGTAAGCGAGAATCTTTCTGAATTTGAAAATTCAAAACGTTTTATCTCATAAACGACAACTCCGATTTAAGATCTGTTTTCACCAATAAATCCGTCTCGACGAGATCTTCAAAAATAGCACCCATGTTAATATGTTTCGACAAAAAAAAAATCTTGCTAAAGTTATCAACTCTCTCTATTTGAATAATTAACCCCTCCGTACTTGACTAATCAACGGGAAATGTATAAAATTATCAACCTGGTGCAAGCTATTGAGGGAAAGTTCTACATGCATGCACAAATAGACAAATCTGCTGATGTAAGCCGAATATTTTCCAAATTTAAAAATTCAAAACGTATTAACTTTCAAACGACAACTTCAAATTAAGATTCGCTTTCACCAATAAATCCATCTCGACGAGATCTTCAAAACTAGCACCTATGTTGATATGTTTCGAGAAACTTTTTTTCGGGCTAAAAGTTATCAACTCTCTCTATTTAAATAATCAACCCCTCCGTACTTAAGTGATCAACGGTGAATGTATAAAATTATCAACCTGGTGCAGGCTATTGAGGGAAAGTTCTGCATGCATGTACAAATAGACGAATCTGCTGATGTCAGCGGAATGTTTCCCAAATTTGAAAATTCAAAATGTTTTAACTTTCAAACGACAACTTCAAATTAAGATTCGCTTTCACCAATAAATCCGTCTCGACGAGATCTTCAAAACTAGCACCCATGTTAATATGTTTCGATGAACTTTTTTTCTTGCTAAAAGTTATCAACCCTCTCTATTTGAATAGTAAATCCCTCCGTACTTCAGTGATCAACCGTAAATATATAAAATTATCAACCTGGTGCAGGCTCTTGAGGAAAAGTTCTGCATGCATGCACAAATAGATGAATTTGCTGATGTCAGCGGAATCTTTTCCAAAATTTAAAATTTTAAAATGTTTTAACTTTTAAACGACAACTCCAAATTAAGATTCGCTTTCACCAATAAATCCATCTCGACGAGATCTTCAAAACTAGCACCAATGTTGATATGTTTCGAGAAACTTTTTTTGGGCTAAAAGTTATCAATCCTCTCTGTTTAAATAATCAACCCTCAGTACTCGAGTGATCAACGGTAAAATGTATAAAATTATCATCCCCAAAGTTAATTTTATTTTAAACATTTTAGCGAATCTTTTTTAGTTTAGAAGCTATCAACCCGGTGTCCTGTTATTTATCAACTGTAAATATAAATAACTACCAACCCTAAAAACCTAATTTCATTTCGAATATTTTGGCGACTCTTTTTAGTTTTCAAGTTATCAATCCGGTGCCCCGTTATTTATCATGTAATTATAAATAACTACAACCCTAAAAAATAGTTCATTTAGAATATTTTAGCGAACATTTTTTTTATTTTACAAACTATCAACCTGGTGCCTCGTTATTTATCAACTGTAAATATAAATCAATAATAACCCTAAAAAGTATTTCATTTAGAATATTTAAGCGACTCTCTTTTAGTTTACAAGCTATCAACTCGGTGACCCGCTATTTATCAATGGTAAATATAAATAAATATCAACCCTAAAAATTTAATTTAATTTAAAATATGTAGCGACTCTTTTTTTGTTTACAAGTTATCAACCCGGTGCCGCGTTATTTATCAACAGTAAATATAAATACCTAGCAACCCTAAAAAGTAAATTTCATTTAGAATATTTTAGCAACTTTTGTTAGCTTACAACTTAAAACAGCACTTAATTTGAGTAGCAAGTGGTAGTTCATTTGAGTTGCAAGTGGATCTTTTCACCCGTTATTTTCCCCCTTAAAAACCACTGGCCCAAAAAAGGGAATTGCAAAAGGACCCCATTAAATATGAATTACCGTACGAAAATAAAACCCAAAAGGGAATTGCAAAAAGAGAATTGAGAGTCTGCCTCGTGCTGAAGAAAAAGAGTGAGATGCTATGTGTATGCATGCAACAACTTATGAAAACGTGCTGAAAAGTTGGCTCATTAAATGCAAATCCATGAGATGCTCTGTGCATGTGCATGCATGCAGTGTGAACGCTCTTGGCTGCATACAACTTGCAAAGTAGTAATACAAGTTGTTAGTGTGAACACGTGTGAACGCAATTAAAACACTACGTGATAAAAAGGGAATTGACTTGCTCCGCGAGCCGCTTCCGCGCCACGGAAAGTGATTGCTCGAGCGATCGATTGACAGGAAGGGGATTCGACAACGGACCGATTACCCGCAACAACAGAGCCGAGGATTTCTCACTGTCTTAGTACCAGGACAAATGAAATCTACTAGAGGCACATGCTCGTTCCTCGGGCCCACCAACAAAGCGCATGAATTATGAGCACACCTCCTACCCGTTGTCAGTGTTTGGACGGGACCGAGAGAAAAAGAAATTTATGAGATAAACGTACACACTCATGTGCTGTCACTGTTAGTAGGGGGACGACGAAGAAAACACATGTTAATCCATGGTGATGCAACGGATGCTACGACTTGCTGCATGGACATAATATTAAGGAGAATCAAATGAACGGAGCTAGTACTAGAAGCGCTTTTCACAATAGAGGATCTTCTATAGCTTCCGTAATGTAATAGAAAGTGTTTTTTAAAGAAAGCTTAACTTTAAGAATGGACGTAGTATTTTGTCAAAAATATTTTCGTTTTGGCCTTATCGGTAAGAAAATATGAGACGTCCTGTCGGTAAAGGAAACAAAATCCGGTTCTGGGAACACATCAGTGGCAATGTAATTCGAGGTTGGCTATCATGTTTTGGGACATGTACTAGGTGTGTAATCAAAAAGATGTAACAATTAAAGAAGTATGGGATGGAAATGTGTGTTGAAACTAACCTTTAGAAGAGTTTTCAACCAAAAAATGATAAACCAATGGTATCAACTGGAACAAATTGCTTCTTCTATCAGACTTTCAGATGTGGTAGATAGTTTAGTGTGGAAGCTTCATAGCTCTGGTGTTTATAGCTCTCAATCGTTGTATGTGGTTCTCAATTATCGTAGGATGAGGCCGATTTTTATCCCTGCGGTGTGGAAGCTTAATGTGTCCCCTAGGGTCTAAGTTTTCTCCGGCTGTTATCACACAATAAATTGCTTACCCTTGATAACCTTGTGAATAGGCAAAATATTCCTGATAAAACTTGCCTTTATGCTCTTAAAAGGAAACTGTTAACCATCTGTTCTTTTCTTTGTGATATTATGAATATCATGTTGATAGAAGTTTCAACTTTGCTTTGAAAGAACCTTGGGGTCAATTTTAGAAGTGTTGCTAGGTTATTGATTAGCAATCAAAAGAATGTCGTTACTAACATGATTGCTGCTGCTCTTATGTGGTCAAAATTGGAAACATCAAAATGACGTTCTGTTTGGGCGATGCTCTTGGTCTAGGATGCAGGTGCTCTGGATGCGTGTGGTGAAGCAACTGAAGAGATGGCAGCCGCTATGTCCAGCAAAGAATTTGGAGTTCCTGGAAGGATGCATGAAACAATTGCAAGTGAAGATGGTGGCAGTCCCAGCTCTTACAAACAACTGAAGAAGCGCAAGATGCTCCTAGTGGCTGGTCCAAGGACACCAGATGCGCTCAAGCTGCGGGTGCTCGCTGTCTGTGCGCCAAAAACTGTAATCTAGGTGTCCGTTTTGCTTTGTTTTGTCCATGGGGATTTGTCCTGGTTTTAGCTGGGAGTATGCTAAGTTAAACTGCTATTTTGTACTATTATTTCATTTGCTATGGAAAACAGAATGGGGCGATGTCCCGTTGATCTAAAAAAATATGAGACACAATTTTGTGAATACTTTGGAACTTTAACAGTTGATTAATGTATACAATAGTATATATGGATTGTACATGTCAAGATTATAACATTCTATTTTCCTTGCAAAATATATTCATAACATATAATCATTAAAGTTATTCCCTCCAAGCATATATATGAATAAGGCATACGAGTTAACCATGGTGAATATTTTACAAAACAAATTTAGTGTACAAAATTGGTATTGATATAGATTCATATTGAACAAACAATTTATAATTTTAAATTAAATAATAAATTAATATAACAAATGCGGATCGATTTAGTGTGTAGCGAAGGACGTAATATAACAAACTAAGGCCATCTCCAACGGGGAGACCCAAACCCAAAAGCGGACAACAGATGGGTCAAAACTGCACCTAGCGGGGCAACCCATCCTAAAAGCAGATGCTCCCGTCGTCCGGTTTGATCCAAAACTGACTCAAATCTGGTAGCATTTTGGGGTGAGGCGGACACGAGCGCGCGTCCATCTGTGTCCGGGCGGATATGTGTTCTGGTTCTGGCCCATTTTACAGAGAGACAAAGGAAACCCAGTAGACCCCGCACCATTCTCTCCCCTTTGTCCTCCTTTCCCCCTTGGAAATCGTGGGTACAGCCGCCGATGTTTGGCTCGCCTCGTGGACTACCGCCATCGCCTATAAATGGAGGCACCTGTCGCTACCGCCTCCTTTTTTCACACCTGCTGGAAGTTGCCGGAGGCGAAACAAGCTCCGCGCCGCCGGCCTGGACACCGACAAGCAAGACGACGGCGGAGGCCTGGACGGAGCGGAAGAAGACGATAAGGTCGGTGGCCGCAGGCTCGAGCTTGGGCATGAACGCGCGCGCACGGGCGCTGGCCAACTGCACCTCGCCACGCGCACGCGGGAATGGGTGTCGGCCACGCCTCGCCACACCGCCGCGACCATGGTCGCCGGCCGCGCCTCGCCACCGCCCCGCGGGCATGGGGCCGGCCATGCCTCACCACGCCGCTGCGGGCGCCGGCCGCGCAGGAACAGGGCCGGTCACGCCTCGCCGCCGCCGCGCGGGCACGGACGCCGGCCGCGCTACGACGCCCCACGATGCCAGCCGCGCCGCGCTGCGCCACGCCACCCTCGACGCCGACAGCCTCCATCCCTAGGTGTCGCGTGCGCGTCGCTGCCGCCGCCCCACGGCATCTGCATATGCCCTTGGCGTCGTGTGTGCGTGGCCGCCGCCCCTTTCGCCTCGTGTCTCCTCTTGCCTCGTCCGATTTGGGTTGTGCCAGTGCGGGGAATAAAATTCGAGGTGGACGTCTGCAAACGTCCGCGCGACGCAACATCTACCTGTTCGCCGGACGACCCAACCGAATGAAATATACCATCTGTTTAGGTCTTAGCGTTGTAGATGCCTTAAACATCTCACAGTATTACATCCGAGAGGCAGTTTGCAATGATATATTATGATTATTGATTAATAAAGAGCACGTGTTTCCCTAAAAAAAGCGAACATCTCAGAGTATGGTTTACACGGAAAGTGAGTGTACGAGCCACCCCACGCGTTCCACGCGTTTAGGTTGTCTTGCGAAAGTGCATCTGACGGACCCACAAGTGACTGCTACCGAACGTGCATCAACATGGATCTACATCTATAGTGCGATGCCAGTCCAGGACCAGACCAAGCAGGGACGACGGTCAGGCCCCCCAGCATAATTTGCCAGGTACATGCGGACAGGCGTTCGTCCCGACGCATCCAGCCAATATTCTCTCTGTATATGCCCCAAGCTTAATTCCAGATTAAATGAAATTGAAATATATGAGGAATGTCCATTTTTTTCAAAGAATAATAAGAACTTGGTGTTTTGGTGGGTCGGACTGCGCATGTAATTTCTTATCGTTCTATTTGCCTTACAAAATATTTTCACAGCATATACGATGTCACAAACTATAATCAGCAAAGTTACTCCCTCAAAACATATGAATAAGGCTTGCCCGTTTCCACGGTGAATCTTTCACAATGACTTGAGTGTACCAAATTAGTATTGATATACATTTGTATTGAACAAACAGTTTCTAATGATACAAACTTTAAATTAAATAAGCATAATATGGTTGAACTAACTATTATTAAAAAATAAATCTTGAAAAATTTGGATGGATTAATTCTATATTATGCAGCAGATGCGTATTAGAGCAGCCCCGATCGCTTAGGGCATGTCCAACGTGGGACGCTAACTGAGGGCACCAGGATTATTTTCCTGATTGAGCAGCCGTTGCTCTAGCAAATCCTGGTATATGGTGCTGTATCGACGCAAATATAAGCAGCGACCCTCCGTTTGGGCGGAGGTAAAAATCAGAGGAGATGGGGCGCTAACAGAAAAGAGTTTTCGTTCTGGTTTAGCGCCTAGCATTGGAAAGGCAAGACGCTTAGACTTTCTTTAATTCTTAGTAGTATTCTTTTTCTCTGTTAGCGCCTACATAAACGTCTACCATTGGACATGCCCTTAGAAGTAGTGAAAATGACTAGAATTTAATCCCTAGCGTCCATGTATAAGGCCCACATTTGCTGCTCGTATATACGAACAAACTGCTCTTATAACATTGCTAAAAAAAACTGCTCGTATATAACAAACTGAACATCTCAAAATCTGACGGGCCCAAGAGCCACCCCACGCGTTCCACGCGTTAGCGAGAAGGACGATTATTTCAAGGAGTCATTGCAAACGTGCATCTCAAGAGCCACCCCACGCGTTCCACGAGTTAGCTATTACCTCAACCTGTTATTGCGAACGTACATCCACATAGTAGATCATAAAACGTACAACTATAATGTGATGCCACTCCAGGACCAGACCAAGCAGGGACGTCGTCAGGTCCTCAATTCGCCAGGTACATGTGGACAGGGGCTCAGCCCAAAGCATCCAGGCACTATATTCCTGTCCGCAGATACCCCAAGCTTAATTCCGAAATGAAATATTATATAAGAGAAAGTCCTTATATTCAAATAAGAAGAACTCAGTGCTCTGGTGGGTCGGTGAGCACTCCATTTTTTGAAAAAGATGTTGCCACATCCGTTTCTGAATTGAAAAGATGCATAAAACTGACTAATAAGGAAATACCTTTTAGAAATTCATATCCATTGAAGGAATCAAACGAATCTCGATTCTGAACTTGTACCCGATACGGTATGCCAAATAGCATCCGGATATCCGTATCCAAAATTTACTTAGGATTATGTGATGATTTTTATGTGAATAATCCTAATTTAATCAAAACGTCAAAGCTAATAGAGCATACGTAATAGTTAGTGAGCTACCATTAAACATTAGCTCATGTATAGATTCATTTTATCGAATATAACTGTTTTGTTGATCTCATTTTAACAAAAAAATATTTAGTTGTATGATTTGTGGACCTACTTATTCGTGGATTTATCGGATTAATTTTGTTTCTGTCTTGACCGCTCCATTTCTGTTGCTAATACGTGATCACATATTCCTGTTTTGAATCCGTAGCTGGTCACTTTCCGATCAGCTCCGAATCCATCGCGAAAATATGGTATTGTACATTCCTTGAAAAGAGTGGTATATATGCATGTGTATATATATTTTTTCGATAAAGGATGATTTATTACTTTTGGGAAGCAATTACATCCGGTCTCTGCATAACCAGGATGCACACAGCCGTTCAATTGTCTGGATTCAAAGTATATAAAAACTAGGTGAAATACATATCGAAGCGATAATCATATAACGCCTAAGATGAGGGTGGCGCTACAATCCGTAGACTATGCTGCTACTCATGTAGGAAAAAAGTATCCCTCACTGTAGCCTTCAACCGTGTACAGACCTCCGTAAATAGGTCTCGGTTCTCCACCCGCTGAAGAGGAAACCACGAACGGAGAATAGTTGTACATCTGTAGATGACCTGCAACAAAGAACAATTTTTATCGTTAAAAATATTGTCATTTCTACTTACCCAAAGCGCCCAGATAACTGCAAGCGCCCCCACCCTAAGAAGCAACTTAAACCTTGAATCGACACCTTGAAGCCAGTTGCCAAAGACATTGGTCACACTAGTCGGGGGATACAGGGTAGACGCTACTTGGATGACTGACCATATAGATCTCGCAAAATGGCACTGGAAAAAAAGGTGTTTAATAGTTTCATCATGAAGACAGAAAACACACCTTGAACTTCCGTGCCAATTCCGCTTAACAAGATTATCTTTAGTAAGAATAACTCCTCGACGAAGGTACCATCCAAAAAAATTAATTTTTAATGGTATCTTCATCTTCCAGATTTTCTTATTATTATCAACTGGTGTATCAGAATGAAGGATCGCTTTGTATAACGATTTAACTGAGAACGTACCATCTACATGAAGATTTCATCTAAATTCGTCTGGTTCAGGCGATAGGTGAATATCCCCCAGCCGGTGAATTAGAGCATTCCATGCCAATAGCCTTTGTCCAAGCAAAATCCGTCTGAACGTCACATTCGGGGGTGAGGTAGTCATTACTGTGGCAATGGTATCACCTTTGCGACGAACAATACTATACAGAGCAGGATACTGTTCACTTAAGGGAGCATTGTCTAACCAAACATCTTCCCAGAAACGTATCTGTTCTCCATTCTTAATCGAGAAAGTACCATGGCGAAAGAAAGCATTCTTTATCGCCATGAGTCCAGCCCAGAGTGAGAATCCCAGGTTTTCAAACCAATTGGGATAACGTCTTCGAGCTAATATACTTTCTCCGAAGGATAGTTTGCCATATCCCATCCTAGGTAAGAAGCTTAAAAAGTCATTTACCCAGCAGAGCTGAATTCTTAACCTCTAGGTCGTGAACTCCAAGTCCACCTTGATCTTTGGGACTACAAACTATACTCCATTTCACCAGTCGGTATTTCTTTTTCTTGCTATCCCCTTGCCAAAAGAATCTGGATCGAAAATAATCGAGTTTATGCAGAATTCCTTTCGGCAGAAGAAAGAATGATAACATATATAGTACCATATTTGTGAGTACCGAATTAATGAGTACCAATCTTCCTCCCAGGGACAACAATTTACCTTTCCAACTACTAAGGCGTTTTTGTAATCTTTCTTCCACAATTTTCCATTAGCAATTGTAAGTCCCCGATAATGAATCGGAATACCCAAATAGCGAATAGGAAATTGGCCTTGCCCACAACCTAACAACTCTGTATATAGAGCCATATCATTTTGGGCATCACCGAAACAGAACAATTCACTTTTATGGAAATTGATTTTCAATCCCGACAACTGCTCGAAAGCTGCCAAAATTAATTTCAGATTGCGAGCCTTTTCGAGATCATGATCCATAAAAAGAATTGTATCATCGGCATATTGAAGGATAGATAAACCCCCATCAACCAGATGTGGGATCACACCTTCAATTTGAGCATCAGACTTGGTCCGCTCTATGAGTATCGCCAACATATCTGCTACAATGTTAAACAACATCGGTGATAGCGGATCCCCTTGGCGTAACCTTTTTCATATTTGAAAATAGTGGACGGTGTCATCATTAACCCGAATTTCCACACTATCTCCATACACAAAATCATAAATTAGAGCCCGCCACTCAGGAGAAAAACCTTTCATCCTGAGTGTCTGTTGTAGGAAAGACCACTTGACCTTATCATACGCCTTTTCGAAATCTAATTTTAAAATGACCCCATTTAATTTCTTAGTATGCATCTCATGTACTGTCTCATGCAAACTGCCACTCCATCAAGGATGTTCCTTCCTTGCATGAAAGCAGTCTGTGATGGCTGAACGACATGATCCGCAACCGTATTAAGTCTAATGGTGGCCACTTTCGTGAAAATTTTGAAACTGACGTTTAAAAGGAAAATAGGTCTATATTGTTGAATCCTTTCTGCCTCATTAACTTTCGGTAACAAAATTACTTCACCAAAATCTAGATGAAATAATTCTAGTTGTCATGTGTGAAGATCACTGAACAAATCTAGAAGATCCGATTTAATGGTATCCCAGAAAGTTTGATAAAACTCCGCTGGAAAACCATCTGGACCCGGTGCTTTGTTGCATTCCATTTGGAAAATTGCCTTTTGAACCCCATCCTCAGAATAAGGTGCGGTTAGTAGGCCATTCTCTTCAATAGAAACTTGGGGTATATCATCCGTTAAGTCCTTGTTAAGAGAAAAGGAGCTTTCCCCCGGAGGATCAAACAGGTCTTTATAATAATTAGTAATGTATGCTTTAAGTTGCTCGTGACCTTCAATCACCCCTTCATCTTGGATAAGAGAGTGAATACGTTTTTTCCGATGTCTTCCATTGGCCAGGCCATGAAAATATCGCGTATTGGAGTCACCCTCTAAAATGAATTGGGTTTTGGATCGTTGATACCATTTGAGTTCCTCTTCGCGGAGAAGACTCGCCATCTGCGCATTGGATCAACCATATAGGCAGCCCAACCAGAGAGATGTTTGCGCATTGCCCGCATCTTATTATTCCATCTCAATATTGGAGTGCTACCCCCGACTAGTCTTTCCCAAACCTTCTTAACCATCTCATGAAATCCATCCCGATGTAACCAGTCAAGTTCAAATTTGAACGGCCTCTTACAAACAGGTCGGGGATTCCCAGTGGTTAGGAGGATAGGAGCATGGTCAGACAATTTTTCAATACGTTCTAGTGTACGGACGGACACCATAGGGTATTTATGTTCCCATTCGGTATCCATCAACACGCGATCTAGTTTCTCGTATGTGGGTTCAGGCAAGCTGTTGGCCCAAGTAAACTGTCGACCTGATATGAACACCTCTCTTAAGTCCAAGCTATCAATGACAGCATTAAATAAGAAAGGCCAATGTCCATCGAAAAGGCCTTTGCTTTTCTCGTGAGGAAATCTCAGCAAATTAAAATCCCCTCTGATTAGAATCGGATGTAGGTTATCTTTTGCAAGATTTACCAACTCACGTAAAAAGTCAGCCTTAAAGGCGTCCTGGGCAGCACCATACACAGCAACCAGACTCCAAATGAAACCGTCCGCTTTGTTCTGAATATCGAGTTTAATATTATACTCCCAATCAGAACTAGCTAAAACAGTCATGTTGTCTATACGGACACCAAGCAAAATGCCCCCAGACCTACCTCGAGGCGGGCGAGAAAACCACTGAAAGTTAATCCCGCCTGACAAACGGTCGTGGAAACTCTGTGAGAATTTTCCCCTACCGTCTCGGATATAGCAATAAAATCTAAATCATAATCTGTACAATCTCAGATATAGCATAATCTACTCTGTGTGTACGACAGATTTGGTACGATCCACGTACCATATACCCAAATCAATCCGTCTGTAGGTGTGTCAGTGTGTGGCATCAAGGTGCAGGTGACCACCGGATGCTGTGCCCGTACACGGATTGGACAAATTGTCGTACACGATGGTACGAGATAGTTAGCCAGCTGCAGCTAGTTTCGAAGTCATCATTAAATAATGGAAACAGCGTTTGGTGATACTAGTAGTATATATTGGGTCTTCACACGAGGCTAAAATAGTCCATCACATACGGTAAACCTAACCGTCACAGGATCAGGGTTGGCGATACACTAAAATAAAAAACACGGTTTCTAAAATCGTGTGCAACGGGTCTAATGTTGCACACGGTTCATTACGTGAAATCGTATGCGTAAGCTGGCCCGTCACACACGATGCTCTCTTTTCGATCCAGTAGATTTGAAGATCGTAAACATTGTTATCAATTTAGGCGTATGTGTTTCACAGAGCTAGCACACGTTTATTTTAACCAGCCGCTTGGTTTCTGCCAGCATTGCTGACCTTTCATATATACAACAAGCAATGTTCAATTGTCCACCAGTAGCCTATAACTCAACATTGCGTTCACAACAAAGTAACAAAACCCATATATATTTAATTGTAAATTTCATACACCATATGTACACATGTATTTCGATATAGATTAACTGCTAGTTACAGTTTATTGAGAACCTTCAGTGGTCTTCTCGTCACCTTTCTAATATTCTGGTAACACGGCATAAGACACTCTTAACTAAAAAAAGTGTCTTATGCAGTGCACCAAAATATCAAAATAGTGACGGTTTGCAAATCCTTATGACAAGATGCCGGTATCTCATCTGAAACGAACTGCACAAAAAAAATCTTTGTAGTTAGAATATGAACATATTGTTGGAGATAGTGTTCTTCAGACAAATAATAATAGCTATTTATTATATGTCGTACGTTCATAATTAGTTTCATACCATGCTATAACTGTATTAAGAGGAAAACATTAATACACGTTGTAAACAACCAGGAGTTCCTAGTAAGCACAAAAGTGCATAACTAGTTCATTGAGGTCAATTATTGGTCGAGGTTTTCCCGATCATGGACACACACGTCATTGAAAATGAACTCATATCGTTGGATGAATGATATAATGGACATACCCACAATATAAGTATTGTAACACGATCAATCGATATCGAGTCCAATGTTCCAATGTTTATAAAGTGCATAACAACTTAATCTTTAGACCATAAGATCGTATTAATCATCCTCTCTGGAGGTTGCCTTAGCTGCATCAACCATCACATCGTAGTAGGTGATCATAAAGGTGTAGCTAGGTATATCGATGGAATTGTTGAGGCCTATGTTATCTAGAGAGAGATTTATTCCTTCCATGTGAACAAAAGACACTTTATTATAGGGCCCACTCGGTGAGATTGCATCCATGAAAGGTGCGCAGCTAATGGCTAGCTCATGGGGATGAAATCACGTGTGAATGAGTGAAATAGCCTTGTTGTTTACGAGACCTAACTATGTATCGAGATACCGATGATCATGTCTTCGACAAGTGCAAGTATAGAATGAAGAAAAGGAATAAGATTAATTGCATAGATTCACGATGATTATATCTTCGTGGAATACATAATGATCGCAAAAATTCTCCAAACCTCCCTAGACATCATATGGTCGGTGACCTAGTCTCGGTCCATAGATATGATATTCCCGAACCGTAGAATAACACACTTAAGGGTTCAACGAAACTAAGATAGTTTTGGATTCATCGGAGTTGAGAGATATATTCGGATTATGGTTATGGAGAAGTTTGAAAGATGTCCGGAATAGTTCGGGAGGTGTCTCGAACTAATGGCAATTATAGGATATGATTTATATGTTGATTGGATGAATTAATATATTAAAATATATTTAATTAAATAAAAATATGATTTTTATTAATTAAAAGGGCATACCTATTTTATTAGGCCCCATATGGAAGGAGCCAAATAAATAAAAAGAAAATGGAAAAGAAAATAAAAAATGGGAAGGGTGGCAAGGCCGGCCAAGTGGGCGAGCCCACCAGGTCAGCCAAATGAGCAGGTGCGCGGGGTGGCGCGCGCGGCGAGGGGCCAGCCGACTGCCCTCCTTCCTCTTGTTTGTTTAGTCCCACCTTGCCTCCTTATGTTGCTTAGTTCCCCCTTGCGCCCTATATATAGTGGTCTATTGGGGCAAATTAGATACATAATTAAATAGAGAAATATCTCTCTCTAGTTTCCGACTCCGTGCGGTTCCTCGAAGAACTGCATAGGATGGAGACAACTCCACCCGGTACGCGGCAGCACATCCGAGATCCGGATCAAGAAGATCTAGTTCTGCAACTTCGCTGGATTGGAGCCTTGAGCGTCATTGAGCACCGTACGAGTGCGAAACTACGAGTGCTGCACCTGCGGCACTCAACGTTAGGGAGATGACTTCTTTATGACCCTGAGGTCGGCGACGATTGTTCGTCTACATCATACACGTTCTAGCGGACGTTAACCACATTACTACATGGATAGATCTTGGGCATATTAGGGTTTGTGTTATAGTAGGAATTTTTTGTTTTCTGCTGCAAGACCAACAGAGCCGATCTATGTGTAGTATGCTTGTACGGATAAAACACATGTGCTACATGCGAGCATCGATTCTATAATTTTTACCATTCCACATGTACTTGTCTACTACTGCGACAGTGTTTGATGAAGCGGCCCCCGACCGACCTCACGTGTACGCTTACGCGAAACTGGTTCTGCATTTGACACATGGTTTGTACCATGTACGTGGCTTGGGGGTGTCTGTCTCTCTTACTTTAGCGGTATGTCATTTGCAATAAAGGGACCCGACATGGGTGTACTTGAGATAATTATCTAACCGATGTTGTGGTTGTATGCTCGTAGGTTAAGAATCGTTCTTCTCGCATAAGCCCAAACAACCACCTAAAGTTTGCAACTAATAAAGTAGAGTCGTTATCTTTCTTGCAAGGGGGCTTGTTATGGTGTGTAGTAGCTTTCTACTAGTTGTTACTAAGTTGTAGTGACAGCCAATCGTCATAATGGTCAATCAACTAGAGGCGTTACAAAGTGGGCTCCATGGCCAGAGCATATGATGAAAATCTAGATCCGTAGATGATTCGCCCATGACATGTCAACTAATACATTTGATGTGGATACCGATATAACGTCTTGTTTAGTTACTAGTTCATATTAGCCACATTGACAAAGCTCTAATAAGATGATCTCTGAATCAAACATCAAATTAGTGTTCATCCTTAGTGTGCATCATAATAGATTGGGTACCCTAATGAAGAGGGTTGTGAAAATCAGGCGCTATCCTTTTGCGGCATTCATGTATCGAGGGTGTAAGCTATGTTGCACAAACACAAAAACTAAGGAGTTATTTGGTGAGCCTAGCATGTACAAACATGGCGTCGAGAACACAAAATGGTCGAAAGATTGGGAATGAGTCACATGAATGATGTGATCGATATGATTTTCCACCCTTGAAGCTATGATGTCTCTATGTGACGATCAGGGCGGACGTAGTGAATTGGGATCGTGTAATCACCCGAAGCATTCTTAGGTATAACGTCTTCTATTGCGAGCTCATTAAATAATTTGATTAAAACTTCAACTCACAATAAATTATGAAATTAGTCTCAATGTCTTTGGAAATATGTTTATATATCAAGGAATCTCTGGAATATCCAAAAGTCGACCTTGATGCATGACAAACAATTCATCATGGGTGCTAGCCTAAAGAGTGATGGGTCAAACTTCGTAGATTGGTAATTCCGCCTCAGAAAGTGTGTTGTGGCAGAATAGTATACTCTATGTTCTAAAGGAATTCCTGGGAGATATATCTGGCGATATCACGTGCGTGGAGGAGAAGATTTTGTACCTACAACACCGTGATTAGCTCATCTATATCGCGCGTCTTATGCAGAGTACCATGGATCCTGAGTTGACCGTGCGTTTTGGGCACTCTAGTCCAATGGATATAATCATTAGACTCAAGCTGATGTTCTTCGGATACTTCGGATAAGTCAGGCTCATGAGGTAAACGTATTTAGACAAGTTTTTGTCTGTCAAGATAGATGAGAGCATATGTCTGAAGGATAACATAGAGAGAATACGTAAGGCATACTCAAATCTTGTGAATCTTTGTGACTACTTCATGCCTGACGATATCGTAGTGGCTAGGGTATTGCTTTCGCTTCCACCCAGCTACAAGGATAGTGTTAGGAAGATTGTCATGCAAGGATAACCGTTCACCTTCTATGAGATCATAGGAAAGTTAAGGATTTTCATGAAGCACCAACTCCAGCAGAGATCATAGATGATGAAGGTAAATATATATTTGATATATACATCATAAATGTTACCCTTACCAACGCTTATTGCGGATTATAAAACATTTGATACTCGTGCTGTTTTATTTGAAAATATTACCGTCTGCTTGAGGAGCTACTGTGGGGAGAGGAGGACGCGGGTATTTGAAGGCAGACAAGATGTTATGCTACGAACTAATCAAGCTTTATTAATTTATAAAGACAGGCAATAGTAGATTGGCCTGTTATGTAATTTTTTTTACGAATTTTCTAAGTTTCAGTCAGCTGAAACTTATGTTATGTCTCGGTCGTTTTTTTGTCCGTTGGATCTCTACGTGCATCAAGATTTGTGTCATCCCGCTTTTTGGCAGTCAGCCCGTTATGTTGTCTAGTTGGGCCCAGATTGTTATTTGGGTAGTTGTTGGGCTTTTTTGTTGCCTACCGTTGCCTGTGTGGGTCCCGCTTGTCTGTCTCTCGTAGTTGTGAGCGTATCATTTCCTCTCTCACCGCTTTTCGTCTCCTATCCATTCCCCTGTTCAAACCACGGAGCGACACGACCGACGGAGAGGGAGAAGCAGGGGACGGGGGCGAGGCGTTGCTGCCGTCGGTGGGGAGGCGTCTCCGGCGTCGGTGGGGAGGCGTCGCCGGCGTCGCAGGAGGGAGGCGTCGGCGGCGTCGCAGGAGGGGAGGCGTCGCCGCCGTCGCTTGATGGAGGAATCGGCGGCGTCGCAGGAGGGAGGTTTCGCCGGCGAAGAAGGATGGATGGGTTCGCCGCCTCGTAGGAGTGAGGTGTCTCCGGCGTTGGAGGCGGTCAGGATATCGACGGGGGAAGGTCAGGATATCTGCTGGTTTTTGTCTCTGTTTTTTGCTAGTTGCGGACCAAATCTGGGTCTCTATTCCTCGAATCCCTATGTAACCAGCCTTGAATATCTTGTCTATATGATGATAGTAGTCGATTATGTTTGTTTTTTGAGCATTAAGGTTGGTTCATGTAGAGATCTGGTAGGTTTGTGGTATGTTCGTGTGCGTTTTTCAGGATTGGATTTGTGTTTTGCCTCGTTGTTTGTTCATGTCGTTTCACTTGCTATTTGAAACCTGGAAGGATTAGGGAGAAATTAGTTGTCCTCTTGTGTGGGTTCGTTGTCTAGTTGGTGCGAATTTCGTGGAGCCCTGTCTGGTAGTGTTTTTATAATTTTTCAGAAGTGAAATTGGTTGGCTGTACTGCATGCCTAGTATAGTGCTGTAATGACCGGGCTTAAAATATCAACAGTTCAATGAGTGTGAAGCTAATGCAGCTGATTTAACAACTGGGATGGGTTTGTGCACAGTAGTCTGAAGCAGAAGTAACTTTGCTGGTGTACTTCAACCTGGAATGCTGGCCTTTGGAGTATGACATGACCATCTATATTGCAGTTGTGAATTGAAGACTGGACCTGTAGAAATTATCTTTTGTGCCCACTCTGGGTTTTATTTTGAGCTATTGGACTGAACTCTGAAATGGTTGGATTAGTTTGTCATTGTTCATGTTGGAATTTGTTCATATCACCCCTGCCCTCTTTATATGTTATATGGTTTGTTATGGTCCATCGCAAATATTGCTCGCCCAATTCCCATACTCATCTGCAATTCCCATACCCATATCAATTCGCTAGGCTGTTTTTAAATTAGCCGTTGTTTCAGTGACCATGTATTGCGAGACAAACGTCGCTCTGTCTCCTGGCGCCATGAAGCTATCTGAATACCTTCCTCCCTCGCTGCTTCTCAGAGATAACACCAGTAGCTGGTCCTGTTTTTTAAGTTGCTTAATGATTGGATTAACATAGTTTCAATCTGCCTATAGTCATGTTTAATTGTGTAGTTGTCTTGAGTAATTGAAAGTAAAATCAGTGGTGAGAACAAATAGTTTTAAACTGCTTGGATGCGTGTATCCTAAATTTAGTTTGCAAGGTACTACCCTTTTGGTCATGTTTTTCATCTTTTGTCTGATTCTTTTGCTAGTGATCATGGATACTGAAGTACAAATGGATTATTCATTTGATGGGAATTATATCAATGATGGCCATCAGAATGTTGCAGAAAGTGAAGTCAATCATTATGATTATGTGAGTGATGATGATTTGTCGCAGGAGATTATAAGGCTGGTATGATCTTTTTGATCTTTTTTTGCTTTTTGCTCCTGTTGAAACTGAATTTGTTACTTTTGCTATTATATTTGGAGCTTCAATTTTTTATATCTGAGCATTCTCTTTTACTTTTTTATAGATTATCAATAGTGTTCAAAAGAAAGAGAGACGTAATAGTGCTAAGAAGCAGAAGAGAAAGGTTAGTATTGTTCCTTTTCTGTGATTTTCTCATTTTGTATTTAATTTTCATGTGTTTTCTTTTGTTTCATAGTCCTAACTTGGATTGGCATGTATATAATTATCTCAATTGCAACTCGTGTCACAACTGTCCATATTTATATATTACTTGCAACCTTAGTCAACACTCGTATTGGCATCTATAAACTTAGTGCTTTTATCAAGTTGTTTTTGTCAAATAATACGCCAGTTGCAACGACAGTTGCAATTGACGTATACCTGAAGCCCTAGTGATAGCTATCATTTTTCTTTTTTTTGACCATGCAGCCCTAGTGCATTTTTAGGACACAAGTATTTTTTGGAGGTGCATTTTTAGGACACAAGTGTGCCAGTGATGAGTTAGTTTTGTAGCCCTAGCCGAAACTATCATATTTTTTTGACATTACAATTGCAACACTATATGCAACTGAAGTAATATTATTTTTAGTTCTTTACATGTTTTTTGTCTAGTTGCAACTTTAGTTGGAATTGCTCCTTTTTACATAGTCAATTATGCTAATTGCAACCTTAGTTGCAACTATATCACTAGTTAGATTAATCAATTGATTAGGAAGCCGTCTAGTTGCAACCCTACTCGCAACTGCCTTTTATTGAAATTCTTATGTCAGTTTCAAGCATAGTTGCAAATCCTTTTTTGATTTTCCACCAGCATTGCATACCAAGTTTCAATACTGGTCGAACTCAAGTTCCGATACTTTTTTTCTAGTAGGAACTCAAAATTAGTGTTATGCCAGTTTCAAAATTACTTGCAACTCCCTTTTTCTCTCTGTTAAGTTTCAAACGAGTCATAACCTATGAATTTCTCGAGTTGCAACTCAAGTTGCGACTGATAGTGTGAGTTGCAAGTTGCAACCACACTTGCAAATGAGTCAGGACTATAGCTTTTTGTAGTTGCACTTTTTGCAATTTAGTATGTACTTCTGTTGTTTAATTTTATACAGTATCAGTTCTCACTTCTTATTAGTTCTGTCAGTTCTCACTTCTTCTTTTTTTTTCTTTTTTTTGGTATAGGTATAATTTTGCAAGATCTGAAGTTAATGGCAGTGAAGCAGATAATGAGTTGAAAGCTTATAGCAGATGCAGTATCTCGTTCTTGAACAAAGTGTTAACAGCAGTTCGATCTAATAGCAACTATGTGCGTCTTGTCAAGTGGATGGGTTTTGCAGAGGTTCTGAATATGGATGATTGCTGCGTGCCAAGGGCATTTGTTCAGTGGGTTGCAGGCAATGTTTCTTGCTGTGATGAAGCTATTCAACTTGGCTCCAAATCAATCAAGTTGTCACCTGAAGCAGTTGTTGATACCTTTGGAACTCCTTCTGGTGAAATCCTTGTTGATAGTGATGAAGAATTAGGAAAAGCTGCTTTTCTTGCTCTTTTTAGCCTTATTGATGTTCCTTCAATCAAATTCTTCGGGAAAAAAATTCTGTCTAAGGAGGTTCTCCCTGATGATGTTTTTTGCCGTTGTTTCATGGCGGTTTGTTTAGGAACTCTATTCTGTCCAAACTCAAACACAAAGATTAGTACCAAGTACATGGGAGCTCTAGTAGTTGTTGATAGAATAAAAGATCGCAACTGGTCCAAGTTTATTCATGAGTGGATGATGATTTACATCAGGAAGTACCAGAATGAGCCACTTAATGCAAAACGACTGAATAGAACTCTTGGTGGATGTATTTATCTTTTAGCGGTATGATTATACTTCTCTAATTTAGTTTGTTAGTTTGATATGAGTCACTTAGTTCGATAGTTTCTAATTTTTTCATAACTATTTTTGGTTTTGGTTTTTCCAGATTCGTTGTCTTGATTTCGTGGATTTCAGTCCAATTCATATACCGGCAACACTGCCAAGGATCAGAATCTGGAAAGGAAATTTAATTAAAGTCTTCAGTGACATGTTCATTGGCACTAATGGAAAATACGGTGCATATCCAGTAAGTTATCTCTTTTCTTTTTTTTTCTCATTATTCTATTATCAGTAATGCTTATGTTTTATCAGGTATAATAACCTTTTATATCATTTCTTAGATCAAGGATATATCAGAAACATGTTACTCAACAAATACCAACAGTACAAGTGAGTTTGTATGGTCCAATGAAATTATGAAGCAGTCGTTACAAGCAGCTCTTGGTGGTCTTGTTAACAACAAGGTACCCATAGCACATTAGTTTATATTACTATATAAATGTCCTTTTTTTCTTTTTTTATAACTTTTTCTGAATTGTTGGTGCATTTTCTTTTCTTCAGTTGAAGGAAGATATTTCTTCTTCATTCATAAGTATCATGAAAGATGAAGGAAATAGTTTTTGTATGAAAGCTCAAGAGCTAGTTGTTAAAGTGGTTCAAGCTTTTCAATCAAATAACCTTGGATCCCAGGATACTTTGAAGTTAGATTGTTCCGATGATGGTTCTGAGAAAACTGCAATAGATTCTCGCACTACTGAAAAGTTGCCATCTAGTGACCAAAAACTAGCTAGCAATGGTAATTTTTTTGTCATTTATAATTAGCATTTTTTATCATTTATTCTTTCCTTTTCTGGATCATTGATTCCTGTAAATAATAACTTCATTTCTCTCTGTTAATAGTAACATCATTTTTTATCATTTTGGTTCTGTATAGAGGGTGCTTTATATCATAGGAAAAGGAGACGAATAGTACTGAATAATACTTCACAACATTCAAGTAATTCGCAAACAGCCAACATGAGTTTTGAAGAACACAATGTACCATTCAAGGTAGAATGGCAAATAAAAACTAGTTCAAAGCATTTTTTTTTGAGTGTCTCTTATATACTTTCCTTTTTGATTGTTTTCTCTTATATCTATGAAGGATATACCTGAAAATGCAAATATTGTGTCCCAACCTGTCCACTCAGCAAGTCTTGGATATATGCTGCCCGCAAATATTAAATCACAGAAAGCATCAATTGATGATGATTTATCTTCTAGACAAGTTAACAGACTCACTCAAAAAGTTGGTGTAAAAGAAGGTAGATTGCAAATCTTCAATAGTTATTTCAATTTTTTATTAACCAGTTACTGATAATATCATTTCGTTTTTTTATGAAGTTTTTCTTTAATCCGCTGTTTTCTTTGTTTTTGTTCAGTAACGTCAGTAAAGATGGATTTGAATCAAAAATGTATTGAACAAGAACAAGAAGAATTCAATGGATTCAACACAACGAATATTGACCAGGTAAAATTATACAGTCACACAACTTATTTTATACTAAATTTTGGTAGTTTTTACACCGTTTCAGTATCATCTTGTCTGTTTAGTATTCACACTAGGAATTATCAATTCAAGCTCCCGTGAAAAGACTCTTTCCCCGTGCTGGCTCTTTTTCACATTGTTTTTGCCAGTGATGAAATTTGTGTGGCGAGTCATTAACAACATACTTCTTTTATTATAATTACAGCATACTTCACACCAACTAAAACACTGTGGCATCCTTCAAGAAAACAAGGATCAAAAAGAGGCAGGCAGATCAATGGATGTTGATGCTCTCAATATTCAGAACTTTGGTACTGTTTTTTGTTTTATTCTTGTTTTTTATTAGCTAAAAACCCATTTGTTTAATTGATTTTACTTCATATATCATTAGGTTTTTATCATTGCTCTGAATGCTTATACCGAAACACATATTTTGCAGAGAATAGAGGAGAATATCTAGAGATTGCACGACACAAGTACTATTGGAATGACACTGGAATATCATTTAGGTTGTTAGAAGATGAGGATGACATGGGAAAATCAATTCAAGAGCCTGAATTGTTTCGTCCAATTGGTATGAATGATTACACATATAACAAGCAGATTGAGGTAAATTTGTATAGCCATATTTATCATTTTTAAGTCTGTTTTTCTTACATTTTTATATGTTTTGTAATATAGTTTTTTCTCATCATTCTGCAATTTTCACAGTTAGCTATATTGAACTGCAAGAAGAATTTGAGCAGCACATGTTCAATCAAACACACTGACACTCATTCTGTTACCAAGATAGATAGTACACCAGAGGTGCCAATCTACTTCCAGATTTTTTTCAGTTAACTTGTATTAATTGTTGTCTCATATTTTAGTTTTTTATGTTGTTTTTAAATTATATTATTCTTTGTCTTCAGAGAATTGACACTTCCGAATGTGACACTACCATTCAATGTGCACAAAATCAGCCTAGTGTTACTGGTCTTACCAACTCCCCAAGATGGCCATCCAAATTGGATCATGATTTTATAGATCTTGTAAGTTGTGTTTTACTTTTGTTCTTTAAAGAGCAAATTTTTTTTTTCTAAGTATTTTACTTTTTGCTCATTTTCTATTGTTTCTAGGTTTCGCCAGAAACACATGACAGATATATAGATTCTGTGGATCAACATGATACTTCATATAAATCAACACCTGTGAGATTCTTGAACTTTCTTTTATTCTAACTATTCTAATTTAAAGATAATAGTGATTTTTTGATATATTCTTTGCTTTTTTTCCTTTATTTTCCTGCTATAATAATGCAGAGCTACAACAGAGCTTCTATTGTTGGCCGTAGGCTTTTTGAAGGGATCAGAATTATGATTCCAGCTCGATGTGCAAGAGTCCTGTCAAGCAAATGTTGAACAACTTTGGCAAGGTATGCACATGATCAAATTCATGTCTTCTACTTTATTATCATTGGCATTTTTTAGTAACATGAGTTGAAAGAGCAAGACTAATCTTCGTAGTTGCAACCTGAGTCGCAACTGCCAAAATAAGCCAGTTTCAACCGGTGTCGCAACTGACTGATTTTATAGCCTTATTTATTTGACAGGTTTATATATGACAGTCGCAACTGTACATATTTTTACTTGCAACCTTAGTCACCACTTGGATTGGCATCTATAAACTTTAGTGCTTTTATTCAAGTTTTTCTGTCAAATAAGCCAGTTGCAACCCATGTTGCAACTGATAGTTTTATATATTTGCAACCTTAGTCGCAACTCAGATTGGCATCTATAAACTTATCTCAATTGCAACTCTTGTCGCAACTGTCCGTCTTTTTATATATTACTTGCAACCTTAGTCTCAACTCAGATTGGCATTCTGAATTGCAACTCGTCTCGCAACTGTCCGTCTTTTATATATTACTTGCAACCTTATTCATAACTCGGATCGGCATCTATAAACTTATCTGAATTGCAACTCATGTCGCAACTGTCCGTACTTATATATTACTTGCAACCTTAATAGCAACTCAGATTGGCATCTATAAACTTAGCGCTTTATCAAGGGGGTTTGTCAAATAATATGCCAATTGCAACAACAGTTGTAATTGAGCTTAACCTGCAGCCGTAGTGACAACTAGCATTTTTCCAAGCATAGTTTCAAGCATAGTTGGAATACTGGTAGAACTCAAGTTCCAATTCAAAATGAGTGTTATGTCAGTTTGAAATTTACTTGCCACTCCCTATTATCTCTGTTAAGTTTCAAAATGAGTCGCAACCTATGAATTCTCGAGTTGCAACTCAAGTTGCAACAACTCTTGCAACTGAGTCACGAGTTGCAACCACACATGCAACTGAGTCACGACTATAGCTTTTCTTAGTTGAACTTTGCAATTTAGTATGTACTTATGTTGTTTAATTTTGTAATTCAGCAGTCATTGTTACCAGAAGTTCAGATTTTGGGTGAAAAATCATTCAAAGAGAACTGCAATACTATGAATGATGAAGCAGAAAAGATGTATAATACTAGCTTGTCACTTGGGAGTTCCTCATGGCATGGGAAAGAAAATGTGCTTCCGCAACGAATACCACAACGCAGCAAGTACATATGTTCACCTTTTGATGTCAACCCAAGCCCCGCAGTGGCAGTACAACCTTTTCAGCAAAAAATTTGGGAAGCTGTCACTTCTCTGTGTGATGTAGAACCTGATAGATTGTAAGTTTATCTCTATAATATTTATTTTTATTTTTTATTGAGTTTTGCAGTCTCTAAACAAGTTACTTTGATTTTTAATGTCTTGCAGGATATGGGCAATTAACATTGATAATGTAAGAGTATCCATGTTGCAGTTAGGAAACTCAATGAAAGTAAACGGTTGGGTTGAGGCTTGGCTAATGAATGCATTCTGTCGCAAATTATTCAAAGACAAACATCCTAGAAAATCTAACAAGCATTTCTTCTTCAATACTACTTCGGTAAGTCTATTTTGCTGAAACTAGTATTTGTTGTTCAGTTTACTTGTACAAGAGTAAATCATTTATGTTTCAGTTTTCTATCTCTTAAACAGGATTATCTTCTTGAAAAATGGAAAAATGAAGAAACTAGGATAATTTGGAAACAGAAAGCAGTAGAATCATTCACCTTATCAAATAAAGCCAGATCATTGCACTTGTCAGATGGGGTATTTTTTTGTTCTTCTATGATCCCAAGATTCATTATCTGTTGTTTCTACTATTCTAGTTTATCTAATTTTGTATTTTTATATGCTGCAGCTGTATTTCCCTAGTGTGTTTGATGATCATTGGTTTGTGTTCATGGTTGACATGAAATATCGCAACTTCATATTCCTAGATTCATATTATTCTCAACAATCTAGTTATCAGAAGAAAGTTGCAAACTTGCTGGTAATAACAAATTTCTTTTGTAGTTTCTTTTTTGTAATCCTTTCTTGAATTTTGCCTCTTGCTAGTAATACCTATCATTGTTTTTGTGCATGAAACAGATTAAAAACTTCAAGGCAACCTGGAACGAGGCTGGGCTAAAGAATTTGGACTTCAACAGTTTTGGAGTAGCATATCCAAATGTACCTAAGCAAAAGAATGGGTATGCATTGTTTTTTCCTGTGGCACTTTCTTCTATTCCTTTTTATGCATTTTTAGATGTTGTGCTTCTATTCACCTTGTCTTTTATTTGTCTGTCTCCCCCACAGAAATGATTGTGGAATTTTCAGCATGAAGTATCTGGAACTCTTTACTGCTAGAAATCCTGCTCGGTGCTCATTTTCTCATTTGGACATTACGGCGTTTCGTATGAAATATGCTCATGACATCTTTATGTGTGACTACAATGTTGAGAATGATGCAAAAAAATTAGCCGTTCAGTTTTCTTCATAGGTATAGTGTTTAGGTGTATATTACAATTGTTTGCTAATGAATTTTCTCATAACTAAATTTATTGTGTTTGTGGTATTGTCGGGAGAAGAATATCAAAAGAAGACATGAAAATGGTGAACTTCAAACAAAGTTGCTGCATAAGCTGTGAATATACTCCCAAAGTGACTACCACAGTGCTCGAAATAGTTAATGATTTGTAGTTTGATCCTTCTCTTCTGTAAATTCAAAGAGACGTGTATATAAGTTCTGTCGCCCTGTTATCGGAGAACATGGCATGTTATCTCAGACCTTTCGAGTGTTATCGGAGAACAACGTTTTAGTGTCTTTGTTTCTTTTCGAGTGTTATGAATGTCTTCTTTTTATTCAAATAGTTATGTTCATGGTGTGCTTTATATGTTTTTAGCATTCACATTATCTGTGTTGTTTGAACTTTTTTTGGATATGCGGAAACAGCCTCTGGTTGCTTTACTGTCTTTTTCTATAAGTACCATGACAACTGCATATTTTTCACCTTTCATAAGTAAAGACATGTATGACAAGCTTTTGTTAAGAAATGCGAGAAGACATATCGGAATCCGACACGAGAGAAGAAATGCAGAAGCTTTTTTCCACGTATGACTAGTACTATTACATTTATTTGCTCCAGTATCTCAGATTCATTGTTTAGAATCTACTTCACAACATCAATAAATAGCTAGAATCTTTTTCACACAAATCTCCAGCTTGCTTTTTTAGAGGCATTTTTTGCCCTAGCTTTTTGACGATGTCTTCTTCATGTTGCCTGTTGATTTCGCCTGGTTTCTCTTTTGTGTTTGCTTCTTTGTTGACTTCTCAGCATCAGCTTTACCTGCAACAAAATGAAAATTCTCTAGGAATTAGTTTCTAAACATTATAAACATAGGAAATACATTATAATTGCTCTTTTTTAGCTAATGTTTTGTTTTTACCCGCTGTCTTCTTGTTGCTGGTTTTGACACTTTTCTCAAAAAATGACTTGGGTATGTGCCTCATTGTACATGTAGCAATGTTATGGTGATGTGAACCACAGTGGCTGCATGTAATTTGATTTTTTGACAGCAATTCTTCAACGAATGTCCTTTGTCGTTTAGAATTTTCTGGACGTCCTTTCGAAGAAACAACATCAGGATCTTGTAGATTATCAGGGAAACCATCTTTATGTTGCTGTTCTCTTGCTTTTTGCTGTTCACTTGTTGCAGATGGTTGTTTGCCCTTTTCTCTTTTCTGGAATTCCGCAGTTTCATCTTCTTGAGTCATCTCATCTAGTCTGTCCTCTATCCTTTTGATTTCATCCAGCAAGAACAAGTATTTCCTTTCAGTCACAGCTCCTTCAGAGGCAATATTGCAAAATTTCCTAGATAGCACGCAGTATCTCAGATGTTTGTTACTTGTTGTTAGATCTATTGGGATGGACTGCTTATCTCTGATGTATTTTCTATCTTTTGGCCTCCACCTACTGATGTAGTATTTTTCAGGAAGCTCTGACAAGTTAAGGTGGATGAGGACCCTCAGTATATGTGCACATATTATGCCATCCTTCTCAAACTTGCAGCATATACAGGCGAATTCTTCTGCTTGTAGGTTTACAGAAACAAGATACTTTCTGGACCTGAAATCTTGCAGTTGTAGCATAGGTGTCTTGTAGACCTCATACCTGACAAACTTTTGAACCTCCTGAACATGCAATTTTGTTGTGAACATTATTTGTTTCCGGAAACGATAGAAGATTTTCCGGTTGTACATGCGACCAGCTTGAAGTTCTATCTCGCTACGCACCCAATAGTCTGGCTCTGTTATCCTTGTTACTGAATCTTGTTCTCTTTCCAATTCCTCTATGTTTTCAGATATTTTCTGGTACTCACCCAAGAAGCTGATAACACTATATGTAGACCCCACATTGTCTTTAAAGATTGCATTAGTTCCCTCACTTCTAGCAGTTGAGTGAATGAAAGGTAAGAAGTTATGCTTGAAGTAAACAGGGACAAACTTCGCTCTGTTTTCCCACATAATTTTCAAGTATTTCAGGTGTCCAACATTTTATCTGGAAATCATCTCTGGCCACAAATGCTCAAATTCAGCTATAGTCGGTGAGTTGCGCGAATATCGGAGAAATCTGCATGAAGGTTTGGTATTTTATCGAAGCTTCCTCCACACTTCTCTTCCGACTTTCTCTTGATATGGAAGAAGCAGTTTCTATGACAAGTTTGTTTGAAAACTTCATCTATTGCTTTTGCCATTGCAGCATCTTGATCTGTGATAATTGTTGCAGGATGCTTCCCTCCCATACATATGAGGAATTCCCCGAATAGCCACTCAAAGGTACTTGCTTGTTCATTATTGATTATTGCACAAGAAAATAGGCAGTTGTGGCCATGTCCTGTCACTCCGACAAAAGGAGCAAATGGGAGGTTATACTTGTTAGTCTTGAATGTTGTGTCGAAGCTAAGGCAATCACCATATAAGTCATACATGTGTCGAGAAAATCCATCAGACCAAAATATGCATTTGACCTTGTTCCCTTCTCCAAGATCAAAATTATAGTAGAACCTTGGATCTTCTTCTTGCCTCTGCCTAAAATAAGATAGAACTTTCATCATATCATTTGTGTTGTCTTCTAATCTGATTGCAGTCATGACATTGCTCACATATTTCTTGTTGTAAGGAACATTCTTTGGCTTTCCTCCTCGCAGGTATGTGAGTATTGCCATTATGTTTCGTCTTCGGAAGCTTCACGAAGTGAAAGTGCGAATGAAGAGCTTCTCTTGATCAGTCATATGTCTATGGGATGCCAGGAATTTGCTCTCATCGGGCGGCTTAACTCATGGTTGTGGTGCAACTCTAGGTTTGTGATAACCCACTTGTCTCCTTTTAGTGTAACCACCATTTTGGCTTTGCAACCTCGAAACAGGATTTACATTTCTTCTCCTTTTTCTTGTTTTAGGTGGCGGTCCGAACCGGCTCTCTGTTGGTTTCTCTCTTGTCTCTTCTTCTTCCTTTCCTCAATTACCTCGGGAGCAACTACTTTTCCAAACTTACCGCATGTGTAAGTTCTTCTCGTGCCAATAGCATTTCCAATATTTTTGCCTTTGTAGTTTCCCGCTTTCTTCACGAGAGAATACACAAATTGAAGCATATTCATTGTAAAATTTGTAGGCTTCCTCTTCGAGTGTTAAATACCATGTTTAAGTGTGGAGCATGATGCCCAGTAACTTCCTGACTAGCTTGTAATGCTGCAACAACACTTTCATTTTCAAGGAAAATACGGATATCTTCTTGAGTTAGCTTCTCCACTCCTTCAGGCATGTCCATATCTACTTCTTCACCATCTTCATTATTGTGAGTTTCATTGTCGAAACTGTTATTTTCCTCTGGAATATGCTGACCATTATGTACTGGATCATTATTCTGATTTTCATTGTGATCAAATTGCCAATTGTAATAGCTATCTGAACCATAATTCGGCAAATCTTCATTTCCAATATTTGTCTCATCTTCATCTAATTCTTCATCTTCATGGCCAAATACTGGTTGCTTATAAGCTTCTTCTTCTTCTTCTTCTTCTTCTTGTACATCTAGGAGTGTAGACTGGGAACTTGCATATCTGCCAGTTATCATGAATGTCTTGTTCTGCACATTTTTCAATTTTTGGTTAAATATAATCCGTAGTTAAATATAATCCGCAGCTAATTTGTAGTCACATGTAATTACCTCTGAACCCATTCCCTCTTCCATTCCATTGAAATTGCTTTGTAGATAGCTCTGCAAATTTATATTTTTACAATAATAGTCAGTTTAAACAACCAAGAACTTTCTTATTAAAACATTTTCCCTGCGATATGTATGTTGCTTGTTACTCGTGATGTTGATGGTGCTTCGACAGACAACAACATTTCCGTGAAGGACATACCATTACCTTGTGATAAGGATATCTGCATTTTTAGTTTCAAATAAGTCATTAATCAATCTGTCATCCCATTATCCCATATTTCAATGTTTTTATGATCATATAATTATGTACTAAAGTTAGTATGGAACAACTTACAGCATAGCGATCTTCAAGGTCACCTTGTTCAGCTTCCTTTGAGTTGTAGTCATATGTCCATGGTGGTGTCTTAGTCTAAACATCAAGTTCATTAAAACATATGTAAGCAACAGTAAGTTGACAATGTTGAGTTTGTAATTCATGTTTTGATATATAGTTCAGAAAGTAAATCAAACTAACCTGCATATTAACATAGTTGCTGTTCAAAGTATAGCTGTTCAAAGTATAGCTTGCTGTGTGAGCTTCAATTTTATTCTGCATGGAAAATTAACAGTCATATACTTCCAATATAGTGTGCTTTTGTATATAGTCTTGACAATTAATGCACAAGTAAACAACTTATATGCTAGAAATTAAAAATACTGTTCCACAACAAATTACTACTTATATAGTCTTGGAATAAATACCGAAGTAAACAACTTTTTGTATTTTTAGTTGGGTGCTTCTTAACAAAGTAACATTAGATGACTTGTTGTTTAAGGTCGGTATACCTCACAATTGCATGCTTTCTTTCTTTTTGTACACAAATACTTCCGTCTATTTTTTTTGGGTGCAAACACTTCTGCCTGACAACAAGTGAGGCGGAAGTGTACAACATGCAAATGTGAGGTATAATTATTTCATCATAACCGTTGTCGCCGCCTGGTCCAAGGCACGGGAACACCTCTTCGACCGCAGACCCGTAGTTCCTTTTGCAGTGGTTTCTGAAGGTTTCTTTTGTGTTGTGGGTGCAGGTGTTTGGAGGAGGGAGGAAGGATGGGATGGCCGGATGCCGCGTGCGGGTCGTGAGGAAGGTGATTTGATCTGATCCTCTGTTGTCGCTGTGTCTTATCTAGATGCCATGTCTGGTTTGTTGAATTGGTTTGGTAAACATAATAAAATATAAGCACGCATTGTGAGTACAAGTAAACAATGAAGATGAGGTTTAATTCTGTGAGGACCTTTGCGCACAGCATTTTTGTCAGTGAAGTTTGCAGTGATAATATGTTGTGCTTGTCCAGGCTTCTGATAGGAGTAGTATACATTTTTTCAATGTTTTCATGATAGGACCACTCAGGAATGTCTTGTTCAATACCGAGGCTTGTTGCAGTTGGTAGTATAGTTGCTTGGGCCAGAATTTGTGATATATACTGACATAACCATAGTAGCCTGTAGAGGAGATTTTTGGATATGTACATGCTTGCATTTGGTCAGACATGTAGTTTTACCAAGATTTTTCATACTCACGACCATCGAGTCTGAACTATCAGATTGCATGAGCTCAGATTTTGAATCCATGTACTCGATTATATGATCTTTGATACTGTATTTTTTGCAGGTATCATGCGGGTACATGCATAAGTTGATTCAGAGAAGAGGTACCTGATTCGGGCAGAAGTTGCTGTAATTCTTGCTACTGGTTCCTCCATCCTCTAGGTATGTGTACTTGGGTATCTAAAAATGTTTTGCAGTGTTGGATTTCTAACTCTGTATATGATCTTTGATTCAAATTTGTTTTTATAAAAATTGTAGCCATTTTTGTGCTGTTTACCTGGGTTCCTATTATGAAATCAACGTCCAAATTAGAATCTGTTGCAAATGAAATTTAAAGATGTCAGCTACTAGCAATTAATGAAATTTTCAAGAACTGACCAATGATGCATCACGTTTTAGCAAATTTTTTTGGGGAAAGGGCTGAGCAAGGTTTTTGTTCTTGATGCATCAGGTTGTAGCAAGGTTGGTTCAGTTTCTTCAAGAACTGACCAATGATGAATCAAGTTTTAGCAAGATTTTTGGGGGAAAGGGGTGAGCAAGGTTTACTGGTCGTCAGAGTTCGGCCAGAAAGACAGATCGAGAGAGAGTTTTACCATGGTAAACTTCTGTCAGATCCATTGTTCCAATTTTCTTCAAGAACTCGTCCCCTCTCGTCAGATCTGCTCCTTCATTGTTCTTCCTGTAGTTTTAGCTGGAGGTGGAAGAAAGGAAACGAATCTGGGAGTGGTTGTGTTGCCTTGCGTTATTTCCTGCTTCTCGTAATCGCCAGGGGCATTTTTGTAATTTTTATCCTGCTTTCTGATGATCGAGAGAGATCTGGTAGTTGTTGATTTCGTACGCTTCAAGTTGGGCTTTTGTTTCTGAAGAAGCCCAATAACAAAAATTGGCCTGACAACTCCCAGATCTATGGCCCAACAAAGTCAACTGGACAGCCCAAGACAAAGAAATACAAAGACAAGAAAGATGACGTGAGTTGACTGAGACATAGCTTATGTCTCAGTCGACTGAGCGTTAAAGACTCCCTTTTTTTTAAGACACTCTAGGCGCACACATTTTGTTTACTTGAAGAGGGTCTTCTCCCCTTCCTCTAGGCCGGCCATGGTGTCATACAAAGGCTTGTTCATTGTCTCTGGGAGGTAGAAGACGAGCAGGGCGCTTAGGATCCCAGCCACGCCGAACACCGCGAATGGCACCCGCTCCCCGAGCACCACCACCAACGGCGCAAGTATCGCCCCCATCCGCGTTGCCTGCCCGGTACACCCCAGCGCCGCGTTCCGCACCACCGTAGGGAATAGCTCTGAGGTGTATATGAACAATAGGTTGTACGTCGCCGCCATTCCGAAGATCCCCACGACGCTGCATGCCATCTTGGCGACGCTGCGTGCAGTGCATGCCAGAACAAGTTAATGAGAACATAGAAACTTTAGAAAATTTTCTTAGTACTAGTACGTACCTCATTGAGTCGTCGGCGGCAGAGATGAGGCTGCCGGCTGTGCAGAAGACGCCGCTGAGAAGCAAGGTGCTTATGGCGAGCGGCTTTCTGCCGAAACGGTCGATGAAGAGCGTGGTGAGCAGGAAGGCGGGCATCTCGGCGAGCGCGTTCACGGCCACGCTGACGTACAGGTTGGTCCTGAGGTTGCCCACGTTGAGGCTCAGCCCGTAGTAGACCACCGCGCAGAGCAGGTTGATGAGCACGGACAAGACGAGCCTACGCCGTGTCGTCCTCGACCGCAGCACGTCCAGGATCGAGGCCGACGAGGAGGACTCCCCGCCAGCCAGCTTGTCGTCGTCGAACTTGAGCGTGACACCGTCGGGGATGCGGCTGCCGTTGGTGGACGCGATGTCGCGCAGGACGCGGATGGCGTCGTCGGCGCGTCCCCGCACGAGGTACCAGCGGGGCGACTCGGACACGAAGGGCAAGACGGCGACAAGGTAGACGAGCGAGGCCAGGGAGGCGACCACGTAGAGCAGGCGCCAGGAGGACTGGAAGATGGCGGCGACTCCGGCGAGGACCACAACGCCGCCGGAGAAGAAGTAGAAGGCGGACATGCCGGCGACCCCGCGGCGGGAGGGGCCGATGGGCTCGTTGGCGAGGACAAAGGAGCAGAAGCCGACGCTGCCGTTGCTGAAGCCGGTGAGGACGCGTAGGGCGGCGTAGGCCCAGTAGTTGGGGGCGATGGACGTGAGGAGGGCGAAGACGGCGTTGAGAGTGCAGGCGAGCTGGAGGGCACCCTTCCGGCCCAGGAACGAGTCTGATAGGTGGCCGAACACACCGGAGCCTGCGGGCACAAGTAAGTAAAACAAACGGAATGCGGTAATGTAAACTACCGATACATGCCGTCGATCTCCGGCCACAAGGCCGATATATAGATGCACTACTAATGGACCTACCGATCAAGCAGCCGGCGAAGAAGAGGGCTTGGACGAGCCCCACCTTGTAGCTCTGGCCGCACACGAGCCCCCACTCTGCCACTGTCGACGAGCCGGTCCCCTGCGTCCACACCCACCCGGCTGCCGGTGCCGCGCCGCCGCACGGATCGCCGCACTGCCCGTCCCCAGCCGGGCATGCCATGGCCGGCTCACGGTCCGCGAAGATGATCACCATGGTGTTCAGCGCCTCCAGCGCCCACGCCGCCGACACCAGCACGAAGTGCCGCAGCTGCCACCGACCCAACTGCCCCGCGTGCTCAGCAAGCGCGTCGTCGATGCTCACGCGCCGGCTAGCCCCACCACCGAGAAGAGCCTCCATGATGGGCACGGCCCCTCTGTGCGTTCTTCTACTACCGAGATTCGGGTGCTCTATTACTATGCGCAGCTAGGACCTAGCTAGGAGACGGTCACGGAGCTACGCTGGTGATGGACAGAGAAAACAAGTCGCGGGCATTGCGTGCGTGCGTGCGTGGATCGTTCCACTCGTCTCCGATTTGTAGTAGGATACTCCCCTATTTGTCTTTTCCTCGTGCAAATTAATTAGACATGCTCAACGTTACGACTAGGGTTACTCGCTCCGTTAATAAAAGGATAAAGGATGTGGCGCACCATTCCTTATTTCCAAAAACCATTGACCAACATCCGACCAAATCCGATGTCGCCCCGACATAGCTCCCCTTCCTCGCTCTCTCGGTAAGGCGACCGCGACCCGACGCCATCGGCCACCTTGATCCACCACACACTCCCGACCCACGCCGCCACCGCCTTGCTTTCCCAGCGGCGTGCTTCCGCATTCCTCCTATGCTTGCGATTCATCGCCGCCTCCCTCTTCCTCCTATGTGCCATCCTCTTCCTCCTCAAGTTCAATATGTGATCCCCCTTAGACGGCCGGATATGCAGCCGCACGACTAGATCTGCAATGGAGCTACGATACCGAGGGCCCCATCGGCCGTGCAGCTGCTAAGTGTGCAAACACTTCTTCCCCAAGCTGAAGCCAACAACCACCGCTCCGACTTGTTGCTGCCCGATAGAAATTACGATGTTGCGAAAATATTGATTGTAATATTGATCGATACATTGTGATCCTTTTGGGAGTAGCGGCGCTAAAACTCGTACTTTTCATGTTTTCTACCCATTTTTTCATGAGCTATTGTGCATACTTTTCGGTTCTCGAGACAATTTCTAGCGAATATGACCATCTATACATAGTTTGAGTGGAGTCACCAAAACTCATATTTTTCATGTTTTCTACCCATTTTCATTAGCTATAGTGCACATTTTTCAATTCAAAAGATGATTACCAGTGACCATGCATGACCACCGATACATGGTTTCAGAAGCTTCGCGAAAACTAGTGTTCCATTGTAGTAGGATACTCCCCTATTTGTCTTTTCTCGTGCAAATTAATTAGACATTCTCAACGTTACGAGTAGGGTTACGAGTAGGGTTACTCGCTCTCATAGTTTTCAGTTCCTAGACGATTTCGAGCGACGATTTCGAGCGACGGTGACCATACATGGTTAGACGAGCGGTGGCAAAACTTGCCTTTTTCATGTATTCTACCCATTTTCGTGGTCTATAGCATGCAATTTTTTGTTGCCAGAGAAAAACCCCACCAACCGTGACCACCGATACATGGTTAGACGGGTGTCGCCAATACTCGCATTTTTCTTCTTTTCTGCCCATTTCGTGGGCGGTAGAGCGCATTTTTTGAACCGGGGACAATTTCCAGCGACCGTGACCACCGATACATGGTTGACTCGCCTTTTTCATCTATTCTGCCGATTTTCATGGGCTATAGCAGATAATTTTTGGTTCTCGGGACAATTGCCAGCGACCGTGACCACCGGTATATGGTTTGAGAGGCATCGCTAAAACTTGCCTTTTTCATGTTTTCGGCCCATTTTTGTGGGCTATAGCATCGAATTTTCGGTTCTCATGACCATTTCTAGAGATCGTGATCATGGATACATGGTCTGAGTGGCGTCATCAAAACTCATATTTTCATGTTTTCTGCCCATTTTCATGAACTATTGCGCACATTTTTCGGTTTCGAGAATTTCCAGTAACAGTTACTACCGATACATGGTTTGAATGGTTTTTTTGGTTTTTGGTGCCCTAGGGACGTCCTATTTGGTGGTTCCGCAAGTATCTAAGAAATTTCTAACGCCAAAGGTCAGTAATTTTTTTATCATTTGATGTACCTTATAGTTAAAGAAAACATTGGATGATTTAGTGTGGCAGTCAATACACAAATTATTAGTACTCCATACACTTGTAGATGGACATCTCTTAGGTAGCAAATTGCTACTACGGTTCGAAGCAAAGGTTTGGTAGACCAACTCCGGCCTTCCTCTCTGAAACACTCACATAGTAGAAAACTCAGACACCCATCCCTCGAGCGCGATATCACGCTTGTCGGAGACAAGAAGTGACCAAGCAACGCTAACCTCCACCTGAGCGTCGCCAACATAAAACCTCTCCCGACTTACGTTGCAAGTTTCAGGCGTGAAGGAGACATGACCTTGCGCGGCAATATCACCAGATGAAGAGTAGGCATCTACGACGACTTTGAGGCTTCCTTCGAGCTCTACAGAAACAACTTGCCTTGACAGATCAATGTAGTAGCCATCGAAACCTTTAAGCATCCCTCTACAACGAGAATCGAACAGCACGACTTGAGGAGATGTGGAACTAGCAACATAAGTGACTTTACCATCGATGAGCTTAAAGGCACCAGACGGTGAGTGGCAAGCGACCCGGCATCCGTATTCAAAAGGCTCCGACCCCCCTTTGACAACTCGGACGCCGAAGATAGTTGCCTGGACCGTCTCAGAAACTCGCTCGACACATATCTCTGCGGTGCAGAAGCAGTTCTCGAAGCAAATGGTGCGTACACCACGACCACGCCCTACTCTTGTGTAGTCGGACGTGGCGCTGATCAATGCTCTATCTTCAGACGCCGTTTTGCCTTGTACTTTGAGCTGGATCTCAAAGACAACCGGTTCCAAAACAGTAAGCACGATTGCGCGCGACGGGCCGGTCAAGCATAGAAAAGGATCCTGCAAGCGCGTGTCACCAATGAATCACCCACATTATTAAATCAACAAGAGATGGCCTAGGCAGACATCCAGCAGCATTCAGAAAAGGAAAAAATAAGAGCAAAGAAAGAGGATGCACGTACATCTTGCTTGATTTTCTGGCTGCACCTTCTATGTCGACAGAAGAGGAGGTTGCGGTTGTGATCAACAGCGTCCCGGGCAGCGACCACGCCATAGACGGACAGTGGCCACTCCAGGCCGCCTTTGATCTCCGCTAGTTTGATGGAGAAGATCTGCAAGGTGGCGTCGACGATGCCCTCGGCCCGGCGGATGACACTCGGCGTCAAGTGCGTGTATTGCATTGAGCTCACCGTCGCTGCATGCATCAAAGTGATATGCATGAGATCAATCCCCCCAACACGACAAGCAAAGATGGTTAAGTGATGTTTGCTCACTCATGTCGCAGAAGTAGCCCCACCCGTCCGCCCCCCACCTCGATTCCCAGTCGCTTCTGTAGGAAGCGAATTCCTCCTCCTCGGCGGACATCTCCATAGCCATCTCCATGGCCGATCTGCCGCTGTCCACCACGTCCTCTGCCTCCTCCATCCGCGACGCCAACTCGGAGTCAACGACCGCTGGCTCCTCCTCCGTGGCTGGAGAACTGTCGACGGTGGCTGCTCCTTCTCCGACGAGGGCGAGAACCCAGGCAGGGATGGATTCGTCATCGTCACCGGCATTGTCCATCGTCGGTTTGTACAGTTCGAACCCGGCCGTGCTCAGCTCCTCGAGCAGCTCCATTGTTGCCTCATCCTCCTCCCCCTCCTCCGGATTCGTGAAGAGGGACTTGGATTCACAAGATCTGTCCATCGATCTACCTTGTCCGGATGGACAAGAAGATCGTGCAGCTTCTTCTTCCTACGATGTCTCCGATCTGCAGGACGCAGGCAGTGCGGCTACATCACATGGTATTAGTAGTAGTCGGCCGCAAAAGGTTCACCTCTTGGAACCGGATACGATTCGAGCCCGAGTAGGCTCCCGCGCGCGCTACTATTACTCTCCTCCTGTACGCTTTACATCATCGTAGTAGACCGGCCGCGCGCTCAACCCGGCCCAGTAGAATTTCACTGTGATCGAAGGGCGAACTGTTACTGCGCAAGACTGACACGACCAGTAACTATTTTGTGAATATGTGATTCATCTGATCAAAAATAACGTCACTAGATTAGTGTTCAAAAATAATTTTTGTAATTATGTTTTTTTTCAGCTAGACAAAGGGAAAGCTTCCATCCCCATTTTTATTCGCCAGGGACCAAAATTCAGTCCAGTTGCACGACAAGATCTGTCCAATTAAGCAACAGCACATCCGTTGCCTAAATTCCTGCGCCAAACTACAAGGGCAGAGCAGGCCAATAAAATCAAAATTGCACAATCCACCATCCCATATCAGAGGCATACGCACCGACCAACGGCTATCAGTTTACTTCTGCGACTCTAGAGCCTTGAGGACTTCCTCTCCCATCCGCTTGCATCCGACCAGTGTCTGCAGCGCAAGAACTTGACAGCATAAGTTTCGGAAAAGAGGAAACAAGAGAAAGAGCATAAACTAGTGCTTGCTCAAGTGGTCACACGGCTTGCGTTCAACATGCTACGAACTGCAAAAGGGTTTGATTTTTTGTTTTGCAGAAACATAGAAAGCAGATACTAGGCGTTCAACTGTCTCTTTAACATAAATGCAGCAATCATTCGACAGGGACTATATATTCATCAATGATGTTGAACAGACCAATCTTACCGTTCCAGGAGAGTATATGTCCCCAGTTCGGAACCCATTGTCCAGTGTCGCTGTTACCGCTGCTTCAATTCTCTTCGCAGCGCTTTCTATTCCAAGGCCATATTTCAATAGCATCGCAGCACTAAGAATCGTAGCTAATGGGTTTGCCTTGTCCTGCAATCGATGCAGATTTTCAGACCAAGTTACAGATCAAAAGACAACATAGTAGTATCTAAGGAAAGCTCTGCTTTGTGAACACACAGAAATTTCTGAAAATACAAGTTTCATCACCTGGCCAGCAATGTCAGGGGCAGAGCCATGGATAGGTTCAAATAGACCAGGTCCCTGAAAAGAAAAGGAAGATCCTTCAGCACTTTCTTCCAGCATTTTCAGCAGATAATATGAGCGCTTGCAGGCGATTTAATTTTACTGGTAAGAACATTGAAGAGACTCAATTACCGATTCACCAACGCTGGCAGATGGGAGCATTCCAATGCTTCCCGTGATCATTGATGCTTCGTCGGATAATATGTCACCAAAAATATTGTTTGTCACAATTGTGTCAAACTGTGATGATGCAGGGAATTCAGTAGGTCAGCACATCCCCATACTGCTTAACTCAGGATGAAATAAGTTACATACAGAGAAACAAACCTGTTTGGGATTCCGAACAAGCTGCATTGCAGCATTATCAACGTACATGTGTGAGAGCTCGACGTCAGGGAATTCAGAAGCTATTGCAGTTACCCGTTTCCTCCAAAGCATAGATGCCTAAAATAATATTAGAGCAAAAGGTTGTACTGCGTGTGTGCGAAATTAAAATATTCAGAATGTGTAAGCTTATAATTTCAAGGGGATTTCCAGCGTCAGAAAAATGATGGGTTATCATTGCTGTATCAACTAGATGTCCAAGATAGAACAGTAGAAACTCTAAACATCCGGCTGTCTCAAATATAACTCCATGGCTCGGTTCAAGCTTTAATACAAGTTGACCGTACAAACATATTCTACAAAAGAAATTCGAAATGATATTTGGCATAAATCGATTACCTCAAGCACATTCGCCTTGTCCACTGAGCAAAGTTTCCCTCCTCTCTTCCGAGCAACTTCAAATGCAACACGTGCAATACGATCAATCTGGGGATAGACCACATTAACACCAGACATCAGAGTTGTTAGCGATTAATGCACTACTCAATCAAATGGTATCAAACAGACTAGTTCTTAATTTGATTAGAGATATCCTTGCAGAAAACACATCTAACATCTGAGAGTAAACAAAGAGCGAAACAAAGCAAACAGTAGATTTGCTCAAGCTTATGTCTTGGGGGCCAGCAGAGACTCTCTCATTGAAGAAATTATTTTTCAGGGAAATGGCTCAAATGTCTAGGGAAAGTGGAGTAACCTCAGAAACTGCATATAATTCAGTGTTGAAGCCAATTTCCTCTCCCTTGTCATTGGTTCCAAAACCCCTAGGTTTGCCGAAGTAAATCCCTGTGAAGCAGAAAAATAAAATACGAGCATAAGTTTCAGGTTTCAAAATAATATACTTGGAAATATGTAAGAACGCAATGAAAAAGGATTAGCCATCCTTGTTCATCGTAATTCAGTCAGCAGTACCTCCAGTAAGCTCTCTGACAACCATAATGTCAACTCCTTGAGCTACCTCCTTCTTCAAAGTAGATGCATCTACTAACTACAGAAGTGTTAGGTCAAAGAAGAAAAAGTAACCGAAGAGAACATTTGAGTAGTAACATCACCAAACCAGGATAGTATAGTTAATATATACGTATATAAATAACCAGTAAATAATCGAAACGACCAAGTACATCCACCCGACATGTGTAGCTACTGCTCAATTTGCTACAAACTACAGGTGCTGGCATTGATACATGACCATGGATGCAACTTGAGTTATATAGTCAAGTAGCTACCTAAAGTATGGACGGCAGTGTTGCCAAATAAAGTGCAGTGTACTTACATGAATTGCATTGAAACTAAGACGGGATATTGATATACCTGTGGCAACACCGTGGCCGGCCGCAGATTGGCAAACACGCCAAGCCCGGCACGGATGCTGAGCAGCCCGGTCTCTGGCTTGAGATGCTTCTCATTGTTATCCCACTTGTACCTAGAACGATAACATCTGGTTACTGAAAACGCAGATGAACATACCTAATCCTGACCCAAGCAAATGCAACCCAAAGCTGCAACAACCACTACGGTGGTTGCTGCAATCAACATCGCACTGCACTGCACTGGCTCACCCTCCGATCGCCCCGAGGAGGATGGCATCCGAGGCCCGCGCTGCCGCAAGTGTCTCGTCGGGGAGGGGCACGCCGACGGCGTCCAGCGCGGCGCCGCCCATCAGCATCTCCTGGAACCGGAGCTCGAACCCTGCGGCGCAGGAAAAAACAACAGGGTCATCGTCGTCACCCTCGGCGTTTGAGGGATTGAGCCTGCGCGAGATGGAGGTCAGCTGAGCTTGCCTTCCTTGGAGCCAACGAGGGAGAGGGCGTCCTTGGCGACGGCGACCACCTCCGGTCCGATGCCATCGCCGGGGAGGAGCGTAATGTTGTAGCTCCTCGCCGCGGCGGAGGGCCGGAAGGCCACCATCGGACGCCGCGGCCGCGCCGCCGCGCCGGCGCTCCGCCGGCCGGAGAGGCTGAGTGTTTTGAGCGGCGTAGCTTGGAGCTGATTCATCGCTAGCACCGGCGCGGAGAGGTTGTAGTGGCAGCCGCAGCTAGTGGGAGCAGAGACAGAAGCGGTGCTGCGGCGGTGGTTGCGGCGGAGGAGGGCAGCCGCCGGTCAGGTTATCGTCCTTCTCTTGGGGGATTAGGGAGTCAGCGAACTAGCTAGTGGGGTTGCCCTGCGTTTAGGTAGGTGGGCCTATGCGGTGAACTAAATGCCAACGGCCCAATAGAACTGCGGCCAGCCGGCCCGGCCCATGGGTTCATCGAACTGCCCCTAGTGTTAAAAGAAAGGAACTACTTCATCCGGCCCTATAAAAGGGTGGTGCTATGTGCCGACCTGGTCGGCGCAGACCACGTCCCGCACACCCCCGGTCGTCTGTGGGCTTGGCCCATTATCGCTGATTTCGTTGCTTCGGTTCGGCTATTAACTGGGCTGCAGCCCATCAGGTAACCTCTTTTCCTTTTTCGTTTTCTTATTTTTTTCTTTTGCTCTTTATAGTTTTGTTTATAAAAACTAACATTTTTACAGGTTTTTTTATATTTTCAAATTTTGTTCAAAATTTCTGTCCACAGATTTCAAAAATGTACGATTTTAAATTCGTTCAAAATTTGAAAATCGACCAAAATATGAAAATTGTACAAAATCAAAATTTTTGTTCAAAATTTCAAAAAACGTTCAAAATTTAAATTTGTAAAATATCAAATTTGGTTCAAGATTAAAATTTTGTTCCGATTTCAAAATTCGTTCAAAATTTAAAATTTGTTCAAACTTCAAAATTCTTTTAAATTTGGAAAAAAAATTAAGATTCAAAATATGTTCAAATTTCGAAATTCGATCAAAATTTGCAAACTTGAACATTTTTTTAATTTGAAAATTTTCGAAAATTATTTTTAAACAGAAAAATAAAACGAGAGAACAAAAAAAAGAAACAATGGAAAAGAAAACAGAAAAGAAAAAAATAGAAAACGGAAAAGAAAAGGAAAAGGAGAAAAAACGCCTAACCGAGCCAGCCCACACCGCGCGCGGGGGTGTGCGGCGCGGTGCAGGTGCCGACCTGGTCGGCATATAGGAAACGCCCCTATAAAATAGAACGGAGGGAATTTATGTCACATGAAAAACTGGTTCAACATAGCAAATTATGTATTTTTTCATTTTGCTAGCTCACGAGAGGCTCATTTTTCTCCATTAAGACACTAATCAAATTCATGTAATTTCAAATATATATGGTTATCTCAAGACTCCTTAGATCAATTTCTCGGACTAAATCTCTCGGAGATGCTCATAGGGGTTTTTAGTGAGAAACAATCACAGCATACAAGATTATGTCGCTATCAACTATAGCCACATGATAATATGTAGGTGTGTAGTATACAATTCGTCTATTTCTTATAGCAGCTAGGACGGACAAATCAAATCTTCTTATGGTTCTATTTAAGAATAGGTATGCCATACACTTCTCAGGAATTGTAATTCAATTGGTCGGGAAGATATAGGTTCGAGCCCCGCCGGTCCCGAACTAGGGTTTGATGAAATGGAGAAATTCATATTTCCTTTTTTTCTTGAAAAAAGGCGTGGGGGCAAGATCAAATACCCATAGAGCACCCTTACTTCGCTTTTTTATTTTGCATCTCTGATTAAAGAGGGAGGGTATGCGTGCGTTTATATGGATAAGTATACGCACGTGTGTTAGCGTCTATGTCCATATTGTGTTTCGCAAAAAAATAGAGAGAGAGTTCTTTTTTTATGGATAGGGAGAGTTTCTTTTAGGGAGAGAGAGAGTGTGTGTTTGTCAAAAGGCTAGAAGAAAATGTGACCATATTTAAGAAAATTTATGTCCAACACCCCAATTTAAATCAACGACGGGAAGAATATCAAATGGAATTTTAAACGAGGGGTTATATCGATATTTTTGTTAAAAAAAGCGACGACAAATCGCGACTGGAGAACGATGGCTCCTGGGAAGCGAGGCAAGGCCAAAGGTGGCCAAGCGCCGGCCGCCGCCGCGAGCGCCGCCGCCACCACCGGCGGGGAGTTCCCAGGCTGCCTCCGCCTGATGCCTCCGTCCACCGTCGCCATCTCTGTGCACGCCAAGCCGGGCTCCAAGGTCGCCACCATCACCGGTCCGTACTCCCCGTCTCCGCCCTCCTCGCCGATCCCCTTCCTAATAGAGAAGCTAACCCTTGCTTAAAAATTCGCAGAGATCGGGGAGGAGGCCGTCGGGGTGCAGATCGACGCGCCGGCAAGGGATGGGGAGGCCAACGCCGCCCTTGTCGACTTCATCAGCTCGGTAATCTACTGCTTATTATTTGCCCCGGTTGCACAGTAGTGCTTGATCTCGACGAACTGGCCATCTTGATGTTGATTGATAGTTCAATTGTATTGTCATGAAGTAGATGAATACTACCTCCGTTTCAAGGAATAAGGCGCACGCGTATTCCAAAACGAACTTTAACCATAAAAGTTGAGCAACAAAATCTTGATTATATTATATGTAGATAGTATCATTGGATTCGTATTGAAAAGTACTTTTTAATGATGTTAATTTTATACAAACAATTTGTATCTATTTAAAGTAATTCTTGATCAAATAAAAAGCTCGTAAAACGAGGACGCCTTATTCCTTGAAACGGAGGTAGTAAGATGGTTTAAGAGAGATGATGCTGGTTTGAAAATTGGGATTGCAAGATTGGGACATACGGTATGATTAGCTTTTGCTGTCTGCTGATGCACTTCATGTTGCATACTGATGATTAAAAAGAAGTATTTTATTTTCTGGCATGCGGGATGATCGCGCCTTTTTAGTCAACTTTGGTTTGACCTGAGATCTTCTATCAAAGTTGAGACGTTTAGCATGGTAGGAAGTGCTGATGTGCATGTAGAATTGGTATATTGAACAGACCGTCAAGGAGCACATGGATCAGAGGAGCTTATTTGGCTTGGAGATATGTGATATTCTTGAATTTCGGATCTCTTTTTTTCCCTGAATCATTGCAATTGAGTCTGACATGTTAGCCTTGGTGTGACTGTAGCTGCAAGTTTTCCCTCTTTGGTCCTTCTACTTCAACATCTTAGATTAATTCCCAACGCCTGGAATGTTCCCTTGGAGAAAGATAGCATTGAAGTTCAGTCCGTTTCTTTATGATTCTGTCAAGGACAGACCAAGGATTTGAACTGTGATCGATCTTAAGAACACAGAGAACTCCTGTTTTTTCGTTTACCAGAATCTACTAAATTACGTGGCCATTTGCAGCTAACTGCTTAGGCATGCCTTTTTCTCAAACCCGCACCTAAGCGGCCTAAGCATGCATTATCTCGATCCCACAACCTAAGCTTCCTAAGCGTGCCGAGCTGATATTTACCGTTCATAATCCCATTTGCACTATCATTTATCTCGTTTTAGCTCCCACCGTCTTTATTCACTGTCAAATTTCAGCTCAAAGAGTTAAATCCAAGGACAAAACAGCAGTTGTATCATTGGTTGGTGCCTTATTGGTCATTGATTGAAAATAGGCACATTTTCCAGTGATTAGTTCATAAATCAAGAGGGAATCAAAAGCTGTTAGACTTGCATTCACTGGTTTAACATGGCGATCTATTAAAGATGTTGTCATCTCTTAAACGATTTGATATTTTATTTTTTTAGCTCCCATACGAGTCTCTTAAAACCTTGTGTAAATATGCAGGTACTCGGAGTGAAGAAAAGAGAAGTATCCATCGGTTCTGGTTCAAAATCGAGGGAGAAGGTTGTCCTAGTGCAGGACGTGACGCTCGGAAGCGTTTTCGAGGCCTTAAAGAAGGCATGTAATTCTTCATGATGTATGTTCACCATGTATAACTTAGCTGTATCAGCTAGACTACTTGCTCTCTCTCCAGTATAAATTGACTGAACCTTGTAAATGGAAATCTTTGAAAATCGTTCGTGTCTTTTGAGATCATGATGCAGGAAACAATTTTTTTTTCCTGAAGAAAGGGTAACAGAGATCAGAGATGGTTTGGCATGACAGGGCGGAGCACCATGCATGTATCTTTCTTTTAACTTGAGCATGTGTGCGCATCCTTCCTTCCAAGTATTCCTGCTTGGTTCAGGAGTAGAAGAAAGGAATAAAGGCCATTTGGGCTAGCTCTTCCTATGGAAGGAAAGCACATTCGGCAGATAATAACTTCTCCGTCTGTCCATCTCCTCCTGATCCTCATCCAGGATATGCAAACATTTATTACTACACCGACCGCACGTCGCAGGTATGCTTTTCATTTCCTTTTAGTAGCCCGTTTCAGTTTTCAGTCTTCAGTTTGCATTTTTATTTCGTTTTTTTCCTTTAGATGGCAACATGTAAACATTGAATAGGACTACTAATGACTTATATGGAGTATATCTCATTATCTCAAAGAGTTCAATACATTGCGCTAATACATGCTCACTCTGATATGCAGTAGTAAACCAACGGAAACACTGAGAACCGATAATGGCTGAATCTCCCTCGACCACTATCATATTGCAGCTATTTAACGATTGGGAAATCGAGCTATTGATTCTCTTAAGCTTTGCCTTGCAACTCTTCCTCTTTTTCTTCGGTGGCCTTCCGCGTCGCAACAACCATATGCTACTTCTGCTTTGGTTATCGTACCTATCGGCTGACGCTGTTGCCATATATGCACTAGGCTACTTATCCCGTCATTTGCCCACGACCACATGCAGTGATGATAAATTAGTAATGTTGAACCAAACCCAGCTACTCAAACTCTTGTGGGCACCTTTTCTTCTAGTCCACCTTGGCGGTCAAGACACTCTAACTGCTTTTTCCATTGAGGACAATGAGCTATGGTTGAGGCACATGCTAAATCTGCTAATCCAAGCCTCCCTAGTTTCGTATGTACTCTCCAAAGCTGTGGCATACGACCGACTTGCAGTCCCGGCTATCTTTGTATTTGTCACGGGGATCATCAAGTATGGAGAGAGGATATGGGCACTCAAGCAGGGCAGCAAGAAATACCTTACGAGCTCCAGCCGCGGAGAAGCGGCGCGATCATCTGAATTACAACAACGACAAGGTGCAACCGGGCTGATGTATCCAATAATTGTGAAGCGTGCTCTTGACTGTGAAGAAAATGTCAGGTATTTATTCGCAGGACAGACATTGTCCTCGATGTCACCGAAGTTACGATGGTCGTTCCTCAATTTTGATGAAGACCATGGGGAAGGAGATGATTCTGAGCTAGTTTTCAAAAGGATAGAGGTTGAGCTTAGCATCATGTATGACCTCCTCTTCACAAAGTATAGGATTATCCACACAACTTTTGGTACTGTCCTTGGGTGCGTCTCATTCACCTCCACGATGGTTGCCTTGGTGCTCTTCATCATGATGGGTGCCAAGCAAACATACAAATTTTCCCTCGTAGACACCACTATAACCTATGTATTATTCATAGGGGCTATTTTCTTAGAAGGTTGTTCAGCCTTCATTCTGATGATGTCTCCGCAAACATGGGCAACTTTGGAAGCTCGAGGGTGTCACCTGCTCGCTCGAGTAGCCTGGTCTATCTTGGTGAAGATGAAGCCAGAGACTAGGCCATGGTGGTCAAACTCCATGGGGCAGTACAACTTGGTAGACTCCTGCATGGATGGCAACAAGTCTGCGGGTAGCTTCTTCACCAAGATGGTTGGTATGGTTGGACTTGGTGAGCTCTGGCACAAAATGCGGCACATCAAGTATGTCCAAGTTCCGACAGGGATCAAGCAGCTGATCGACAAGACATTCTATGAATTTTGTCAAGATTCCGAATTGGCTATTCTCAGATTGCCGGTTTCAATGTCCCAGTTTAAAGTAGAAATCGATAAGTGTCCCTTCGTGGTAGCCTTGTTACGGCTACACATTCGCACAGAGTTCTGGTTACAAAATATGCATATGTCAGCGGTGGACATATCCGAACTCATGGATCAATCTAAGGTGATATCTGACTACATGATCCACCTGCTGGTCGTGAACCCTGCCATGCTGCCAGTCGACGGCGAAGTGGATGAGCACGTGGCGTACTTCAAGGAGGGAGTTAGGGGAAACATTGAAGCGTCATTGGATATCACAAATGATGACTTCTTTACTGATGATTCTGGTTATCATTGGAGGGCCCTGCAGGGGGTTGGAGGAGCGACATGCGTTTTTCGGTGTGCTCCAGCAGGTGTGGGTGCGGCTGCTCATGTACGCAGCTGGCAAGTGCCACCCAGAGGAACATGCCCGGCGGCTATCCATGGGAGGAGAGTTGCTCACCCTTGTTTGGCTAGCCATGCTGCACCGGGAGATGGGAGACCAGGCTGGTTTGGGGCTCCAGCTTATGCTACCGGGAGATGAACTACAAGTTTCAACTAGTTCCGCTACGGTTAACTATCCCCTGTTTTTGATCAGAGAAAAAAGAAGCACCGTCACATAGACGACAGCGGTTGGTGCCAGCTCTATGTATATAATTCTCATTTTTCCCTTTCATTGTTTAGATTTTGGTTCTGTGACTCCATTGTTATTTCATTTCCGGTATTTTGTACTATTACTTGATGTTGCCCACACTATGTATATAATTATCATTTCCCCTTTCATTGTTTTCGATTTTGGTTGTGTAACTCCATTGTTATTTCATTTCCTTTATTTTGTACTATTACTTGATGTTGCCCACATTATGTGCAATTATCTGTTTGCTTGAATCTACTTTGTGAATTGTGATTGATCGTTACGTTCTGCCAAGTGACCTTCTTTGTGCCTCGCATTGTCAGCGTATCTGATTTAACCATCTAATCTTTTTGATTTACATACTTTTGATACCTCCATAATCCATATGGAATTGCCAAAATCTTCGACATAGAGTACGGTACTAGAGATTTTTTAGTGTTCCCTCTTTTTCATGGATAAGAACCAGCCTTTGAGTGTAAGTTTCTTACTTCTGAGCTCTTTTAGCATGCTCCAACATGCTAACAATGTTGATCTGAGCCGTTGACTTAGTAGGACTAGGCTGTTAGCACGTGCAAATAAGCTGGCGCCAGCCGGTCACCTTCTCCTAGTCTAGTCTCATGGTTGCCAAACATGCTAACAAGGAAGCTCCCCTTGGGCGAAAATGGCTGACCGCCATTCCTTTTGAGATCATGATACTGAAATGCTGGTTTCTGAAGATAGAGTAACACAAATGATTTGGCGTGACTGGCTATGCCTTTGTATTTATGATAGTTCACTTTTGCTCTTCTGCTGAATGGATTTTTTGTTTTTGTTTTTTTGAGAGAGAGCTGCATGGTTAGCTGTATCAAAAGTGCAGCAAGCAACACCCTCTCTGTTTGGGCTTTGGGCCTGTTATGTGTTGGGCCAACATTGCAAGATGTTTCTTTGTCAAACTAGACAATCTCTTTCTCTCGTCCATTAAAATAAAGGCAGTCCAAGCTCAAAAAAAAGGCAGTCTCTTGTTTCAGTAGGTATAAGCCAGCTAACGAAAGACAAGTCTGCCACTTTTTTTGAGAGCAACCATATATTTCATTAATTAAAAATTAAGTTACATGAAGTAACACATGTGAAAACTTTTTTTTCGAGGAATGCACATGTGAAAACTAAAAGACAAACCAGAATAAAATGATTTATCCATAACCCAAGCGTTACCTGGCTGGTCGATTAAAACATTAAAAAGCTGAGCAATCTAGTGGGTCGTGGAGTATGACGATTGTAACTGACTGGGTGGTGCTGCATTCTACTATTTGTTTGTGCGAATCGACCACGGGAGCGATGTGCCTCGAGATGGCAGCGTGATTAGCTTCAACCCAACTTTTGGTTCTGGATTCATGCATGCATGATCTACCCATTTGTTTGTGCTAGTTACGTCTTCTTTCGCGCTAATCTATATGATTTGTGCCCTGCAAACAAAACATGCATCTGTTGTTAGGGCATGTATAATGGTTGATAAGATTAGCTTATCTTAATCATGCCACGTAATCGAGATATACCAATAAAACATGATGTACATGGAAAATCGGGTTTGCAAATATGTAAAGGATTGAGCATATGCATGGATCGGTCAAACATGCGGCATTGACCGGTAGTATAGTTTAACAACATGTGTTTGATTCGGGTTGTCTGATTAACCATAATGCTAGCTCTTGCTCCTAGGCGCAGGGTTTTATGTCAATTTGCATGATTGCATAAATCTTTCGTCTAACGAAGGCAAGAAAGAAACTTGTGTCAGGTCTCTGCTTAAGGAAAAGCACCATACCTGAAAAAAACACAGTTCCATTCTTCCATCGTTCCCCAGATCCAAACCCTATTTCTCCGCCGCTGCCAACAAGGGGGCCACCACGACGAAGATCTCAGCGGAGAATTGGAAAGGGGCCGTTTTATCCCCGACTCGATCCATGGTTGCTTGCCCTGCCTCCGACAAGGGGGCCACCGGAAGCGACGAACAGAGGCCTACGTCACCCGCCAGACATGTGATTCCGCGCGCCGTAGTGCTGGTTCTCATGGCGGCGGTGGCCGTGGCCGTTCCGATCTTATTGCTGGCGAGCTTCGACGGACACCCCATGTCGCAAGTGCAGATCATGTCGGTCAGCGTCTGCGCATACGTCTTCGTCTTCCTCACGTGCATGTCGCGGCATCGGTCGCTCCTCACCGAATGGGTTCGGATCTCCTACATCCCCATGCTCGCCTTCTGTCTCGCCCCCGCGGTAGGCTCAACCGCCACCACCTTCGTCCTCTTCTTCGGCACGCTCTGGGCTGCCGGAAACCTGGGCTACTCTCTCGCCGTGCACCGCCTGCTCCAGGGAACCGAGCCGGATATACTCAAGTTGCCTCCCCCCTCCTTCAATATCCAGAACAGCGTCAGAGAGCTCAACTTCAACATCAATACCGTGGCACCCTTTGCAGTGCTGGTCTGGACTTTGCTCATGGCGATTATTACCACTGTCCAGCCCTTGAGGGACGAGCTGGACGTCCTTTTCATCCTATCGTATTTTGGGTGGATCCATGCAGCCGTGTGGGTGCTCTTCGTTTCCGCCGAGCTGCCTGTGCGTGGAGTTATCCTCAGAGAGCAGATGCCAGAGATACTGCCCGCTCTTGTCCCAGGGATGATAATTTTTCCTGCGATCTGCTTCATATCCCATATCCTCTCCATCTTGTGCAGTTTGCTGTTGGTGATGACCTTGGTTGCCTTCCTTTGGTACAATGTTGCCATTTACACATGCTTCTTGGAAACTGCTACTCCAAATACAACAGCTCGGGGGAACGAAGATACCCTGCGCAGTGAGACTCCACAAGGCAAACAAGTTAAGAGACACGCCGGTTAATGCTGCAACTTCTCGGCTGCTGTGTTAGTAGACAGAAGAGCGAAACATGGAGCATCAGGAGCCTTCAGTTAAGGATGGAACTCGCTGTCACCCATGTTTTTATACAGTAACGCTTGTGTGTTGGCCTGGGTTTACACTTCCACTTTTGGGGTGTTATATATGTGGACAATGTCTGTTAAACCATATGCTGGACTTTGTGATGTTGTGTTAAATCAAGTGTTGATTGGTTTCCATACTTCATAGCACTTCAAATTTGGCAATGTTAAGATTTTCCTTGTAGGAACAAGTCTGCCGCTACAGATCTCAAAAACACAAGTCTGCCTGCCTCTAGGCACTGTGCTGCCCGCTGCACAATGTCCACCGATGCGATTGGGCATCTGATTGTTGCTCGTCGGTTTGGTGCATTGAGTTGCACTGTGAAATTAAACGGACTATGCAAACAGAGCTTGGCTCTGGTGGCTTAGGTCCCCTTGTGGTGGAACCAGCTCATCCAGGTTCAAGTCCTAGATTTGGTATGGGTGTTTGCATTTACCTGGATTTATTTCAGGATTTAACCGGCGCTATGCTTTCAGTGGTAGGTGACGTGCCCGTCAACAGCGAGGCGCCAGTGGTGACTTCGTCAACCTCAAGATATGTCGGCTCAGTTCCTCGGAGGTGCTCATAGGGGTAGGGTATACGTATGTGCGTTCATAGGGGTGTTTGTACGTGCGTATTTGTGAGCGTCTGCGTTGTACTGTGTTCTCAAATAAAAATGACTATGGATGGAGGGGAGTATAGACGAGACATCACAACGAAGACCGTCCTAGTAACCCAGTTAGGAACCTGCTGCGTCCAATTTCTTTCTTTTTCGACCGTGCTCATGTTTTGCATTTGTTGTTTTGCTGCATGGCTGTATCAGAAGTTCAGAAGTACAGGCGATAAACACCCTGTTTAGGCTCTAGGCCTGGTATGCTGTGGGCATAAAGTTACACATCTCGTAATTGTTTGATTAAGGTAAATCAAGTAGCCAAAGCCAAGTAGGGCACTTGAGCACTTCTTTTGTTCATAACCCAACGCTACCTGGCTGGTCGACTGAACAGAAGAAACAACGTTGGGAGCTGGAACACTAGCGTCGACGGTTTTGCAACTCTGACTACTGGCTTGATGCAAGTAGATGCCATTGGGGTGTAACATAAGCCTGGTGTTGGACTCTATTGGTTCAAGGGGATTCAGGCAGGCTACTTGGTCCGTGCCTCGAGACTGGAGAGCAGGGTTAGTGTCAAGCCTGGCAGCTTCGGTTGATTGGACAATCCTGCAAGAAAAACTTGGGTTTGATTGGATTTTGATACGATGAATGATGTATCCATTTGTCTTGTACTAGCGCTACTCACATCTTGATTCTGGCTGATCTTCTTGCCCTGCAACCCTTAAGCCCGAGCACACTCCTGTTGTTGATTGATTGGCCGGGTGTGATCGCATGATTAAGTTTGCGAGCTACAATCGTCGAGCACATGGACCCGGTCAAAGCATGTACATAGACTGGTTTATATGTCTGATTCCTTGATGCAAGGTTAATACTTGATGCATGTACCTGGGAGCAAGAGACTAACAGTGAGTGCTAATGCTACTCATGATAGGAATGATGATGATAATGATGATGAATGGCTCAGGCGCGGAGACTCTAGCTTTACATCAATTTGCATGACAAGACTTGATGGATGGTCAAGTTTGATTTTCTCTTTTGCGTAAGTTAAATCGACAAGTTAATTTGGAGAGTTGTAAGGGCATGTACAATGCGGGCGCTTAGTCCAGGCGCCAGGTTCATCTTCCCGGCCATTGGGCTTCAGTTCCCGACCGGTCCCTGGTCCGGTTTGAACCGGCTAGCTCGGTCCCAGGCCCGGTCAACCGCCCCCTAGACCAGCCGTGTCCGAGTCTGTCTCGACCAGATCTATTCTGGGCCATTTATTTTCGTACTTTTTCGACCTGAGATCGTCCCGGACGCCTATATAAGAGCCCAGGACGCCCCCTAGCTGCTTTAGACCACGTTTAAGATAAACCCTAGTTCTTAGTTCTTTGCTTTAGCAAAACTATTGAATCCCTACACCATATTGCTTGATATTGTGTAGATCCTGAAAAAGTCTTGTGTGATCTGCTCCATTGGAATTAAACGGTTGCAACTTACCGCTTCGTGGTCGGCGGCTACGTGCGCAAGTGTGCGGAGTTGCGAATATCTTGCAGGGTTGAGAGCTGTTGCATTGGCGAGAGGGACCAATCGAGAGATCTCGTTGCGTCATACAAGTTATCATCCACTTCATCGTCGTGTTTCTCCGCTGCTATCATCCCGTGATCATCGTCACCACCGTTGCTTACTGAGAAGATCGGGCCACCCCATATCAAATATGCGTCAGGTTAGCGTCTTCGCGGACGCTCGGCGGTCGCGGAAACTGTCCGCGTTGCGTGCATCCGGGCCCGGTCGGCAGTGAGTAGGTAAGCAAAAGATATTTTCATTACTATTCATTGGCCAAAAGGACCATCTTTACAGAGATGGTTAGTCCAGTTAACCTAAAACTACAACGGCCGTACCTACTCACCGTCGCGCGGCCTACACCGGTCTCGGTTACTCGCAGTCGCGCGGCCTACTACTAGCCGCCGGAAGGGCTGGCCCGTCGTCGAAGCGGGAGCACTTCGCGCACGGTAGTGGTCCCTGCGACAATATATTCTTATGTAAATACTTGGGTTAATTGATATACATACACACTATATTGCACATGTGATCTCGTATGGGGGGGGCATGGAGCCGTCGTCACCATTTTCAATAATTTTTGTACTTCTGAGATTCAAATTAATTGACCCAATATTTTATCTACATACGGATTTATCTAGACGTGTTTATTGACTAGATATCTATACAAAATTGAATCAACTAATATGAATCGAAGGAGTACTATATTACTAAATCAAACAAGGCCTCAAGGTCGGTCTCATCAATATATAAAAATAATAATTTCAACATCGGCAACAGTAACTCAATGTTATTAGAACCAACCTGAGGTTGGGTGGTTAGGAGGATGGTTGTACCCCGAGCCCACCAGAGTTCAAACCCCAGGTTTGACATCTGTATGTCTCATAAAAGCAGAATATCCGCCGGCTCAGTCATTCGGAGGAGCTCATAGGGATAGGAGTGAGTGTATGCGCGTGTAAGTGAGCGTTGCGTTTGTACTGTGTTTAAAAAAAATATGCGTACAAAAATGTACACAATACCTATTATATATACTACTAAAATTGTCTTATATATTTCATACTACATGTACATGCTCTCCGGTATGATAGATACTCTCTAGATTGTGAGAAACACATGTGGGTGTAGCTACATCCGGATGTAGTATGAATATAACCATTCTGAAAATTAATATATTTTTATTTAAACTTGTCAAGTTTTATAAATATGGGTTTAACAAAGATTAATATGCATCCTAAATTGGAAAGGAGGGAGTACAATAACTTTTTTGCATAAAATTGGCAAAACATGTAGGATACCGCGATAAAAAGGACCTTATTCCCGCTTTTATAAAATAACAGATTTTCTAATTTGAAATAATACGCTTTTTGAAAAAAAATAGGCATCGGCTCGACCCGCTTTTGAAGCTAATAAGTGCTGGTCACCTATTAAGAAAACCTTTCGGGGTCGGCCAGGCCAATAAGAACTTATCAACCGCGTCGGCGAAGGTGATATGGCCTCGGCCATATCATTTTTGAAATTTTCTAAAGATATATGTTATTTCTGAAATTTAATTTGAACAATATATTATTAGCCTTATTCACGGGAAGGTGGGGAAGTGGGCCAGTTGTTGACCAGCCGGTAGCATCGGGTGAATCATTGACCGACATGTGCAGAAGCGGCAAGTTCTCTGCTGTCGTTCCAACAGATGCCTCAGACGCAAACGGTACCGCGCGGAAGAAAAATGTGTATGGAACCATCCCAGCGGCTCGACGCATAGTGGTTGAGCTGTTCGGCGGTGATGTAAAGCGGATCTAAATATGTGTTGAGTTAGTATGTAGGTGAACGCTGCGCGGACGCGTTGAGTGACCGCCGAAACTTACGTAAGACCCGCGAGTAGGGACGTCGATAACATTTCCGCCAGTGGCTATTCCCAGCGCGAAAAATCAAAGTAGACCGGCGCTAGCAGTTCAGGCCATAGCGATGGACGTCCTCGCCGCCGCAGCCACCATGGATTTCGATGGAATCCTCGCACCCGCCGCCGCCCCGTACTCCCCCATAGCCACCACCATAGCCCCAATGGAAGCCGCATCTCCGGCCGAATCAAAGCGTGCCGCCACCGGCAGCCGGGTACCTAAGCCGAAGGCGGCAATGAAGGTGTGTCCAAGGAGGAGAAAGGCGTCGAGGCCGACGAAGAATCTGAAGGAGAGGAATGCAGCGGCCGCCGCCACAAAGCAAGTGGAGGCCACATAGCACATCACGTGGCAGATGCAGCTGAAAGCCGGCAACGCTCAAGTAGGCCTCCATCCGAGCATAGCGGAGGCCATGCTCCGCGTCAAGCAAGAGAGGATCATCGACGTCGCTCCCCCGGCCTCGCCGGTGAGCTCGTTAAGTTCCCAGCTGCTTCTTCGAACGCCTGCACCCTTGCCGGCCCACACAGCGACACGGTTCGCCTTCGGCACCGCGCCGATGTAGTTCAACGGGGCGCCAGTTCCCGACCTGAATCGGATGCCGACGATCAGTGACTCGTGCCCGGGCGCGACACAGAAGACGCGTCAGGTCCCGGAGGAGAGCATGCCGGTGCCCTGCACCCTGTTTGAGGAAATGAAATCATCTGCCTGGGCAATGGACGACCGGTACGTTAGCTCTCTCACTGTGTCGGTCTGCCGTGTGTCATTCATCTTTCGTTTGGTGATTCGTAGGCCTTTTGGACGGGATGCAATGAGGGCGACATCCAGGCCATGATCTTCGGCAGCGGCTTCGTTGGCGATGTCGGCGCCGGGACAAGGTCGCATGATCACTGGCCACAGACGCAGGATGGGGTGGACATCAATGGTGCACAACTGTTCTCCACCCAGCCCATGCAAGCAACATCCGTCTGCGTCGATGACTATGAGGAGGCGCCAACAGGGCATGTCCTCACCGCAGATGATGGTACCAAGAAGAATGGGAGAGCCACAGGACCAGCGGCTTCAACTACGACGAGGACAAGTATTTGTGCGACGCGTGGCTAGCGACCAGCCATGAGTGCATTAATGGCACCCAGCAAAAGGGAAAGGTGTACTGGGCCAAGGTGGTCCAGGAGTACCATGAGAGAAAGCGAGAAAGAGTCACGCGCCCTACGAGATGGAAAGCCCTCACACGGAAGAGTCCATCAGAAAAATATGGAACTACATCAAACAAGAGACCAGCAAGTTCTGCTCCCCCGTCGAACATGTTGTTGCCCACCCCCTGAGCGGCATTGGCGTGGTTTCAGTGGTAAAGAAACGAGCATCATCTTTCTATTCTATATACATCATTAGCAAACCATGATCCGGGCTTTAACCAATTGAATGTATCTAGGGCCTTGGAGAGGTTAAAGGCAACATCTAAGAAGGGCTTCTATATGGTCCATTGCTGGGACAAGCTGAAGGGCGCGCAAAAGTGGAGTGTAAGCTAGGTGGCCCAAGTGCGTGGAGCCCCCATGTGTGATTTTGGTAATTAATGACAATCTCTATGGACTAATGATTGCATTGAGTTATATTTGTAGGAGCTATCCATAGGCAATGCTTGAACCATATGTTGGCTTCAAGGTTGCAATAAGAAGAAATTGATGAACAATATCAAGTATCAAGTATGTCTTGAAGATGACGATGAAGTGAGACATCAAGTTTAACTTTAAGACATCAACATGATGAAGAATGAAGAAACGAAGTGCTTGTTCAAGATGAGCTATCTCGAAGATGTCATATGCTTGAAACTTTCCATACATATGGTGACCAAGGATATGTGAATATGCGCCGAAGAAGATGCTCACCCATAGTGGTGTATGGGGGAACAATCCACAAGACTTCATCAAACAAGCACAATCAAGATATGCGTTCCATCTGGATGCGGTCAACATTGTCATCATCGAGCTCAAGTGGAATGCGCAAGGTTAAGGTTTGTCCTTGATAGGTTTTATTTCTTACCGGTCTCGTGGTTTAGTTAGGAGACCGATTTATATTTTAGTTGTCGTACTATCAAGAGGGCTCTCGAGTGAGTAACTCGATCGTATCCTTCGGAGAGCTCAAACATTTGCATCCTTGCATCATTGATGTCTACGTTCCCCCTCCTTTCCTGTAGACAGTGTTGGGCCTCCAAGAGCAGAGGTTTGTAGAACAGCAGCAAGTTTTCCCTTAAGTGGGTCACCCAAGGTTTATCGAACTCAGGGAGGAAGAGGTCAAAGATATCCCTCTCATGCAACCCTGCAACCACAAAGCAAGAAGTCTCTTGTGTCCCCAACACACCAAATAGGTGCACTAGTTCGGCGAAGATATAGTGAAATACAGGTGGTATGAATAAGTATGAGCAGTAGCAACGGTGCCAGAAAATAGCTTGCTGGCGTGTAGTTGATGGTGGTAGTATTGCAGCAGTAGTAACACAGTGAAACAGTAAACAAGCAGTAGTAACGCAGCAGTATTTAGGAACAAGGCCTAGGGATTAGACTTTCACTAGTGGACACTCTCAACATTGATCACATAACAGAATAGATAAATGCATACTCTACACTTTTGTTGGATGATGAACGCATTGCGTAGGATTACACGAACCCTCAATGCCGGAGTTAACAAGCTCCACAATTTGTTCATATTTAAGTAACCTTATAGTGTAAGATAGATCAACAGATTAAACCAAGTACTAACATAGCATGCACACTTGTCACCTTCATGCATATGTAGGAGGAATAGATCACATCAATATTATCATAGCAATAGTTAACTTCGCAATCTACAAGAGATCATGATCATAGCATAAACCAAGTACTAACACGGTGCACACACTTGTCACCTTTACACACGTGCAGGAGGAATAGGACTACTTTAATAACTTTGCTAGAGTAGCACATAGATAGTAGTGATACAAAACTCATATGAATCTCAATCATGTAAAGCAACTCATGAGATTATTGTATTGAGGTACATGGAAGAGATGAACCACATAGCTACCGGTACAGCCCCGAGCCTCGATGGAGAACTACTCCCTCCTCATGGGAGCAGCAGCGGTGATGAAGATGGCGGTGAAGATGGCAGCGGTGTTGATGGAGAAGCCTTCCGGGGCACTTCCCCGCTCCGGCGGCGTGCCGGAACAGAGATCCTGTCCCCCAGATCTTGGCTTCGCGATGGCGGCGGCTCTGGAAGGTTTCTGTGGGTTTCGTCGAACGCCCCGAGTTTTTTAGGTCAGGGGCTTTATATAGGCGAAGAGGCGGCGCCAGAGGGTCGAAGGGGTGCCCACACCATAGGGTGGCGCGGGCCCCCCTGGCCGCGCCGGCCTAGGGTTTGGTGGGCCTGTGCCCCCTCCCTGGTGGTTCTCGTGTGTTCTGGATGCTTCCGGGTAAAATAGGAACACTGGGCGTTGATTTCGTCCGATTCCGAGAATATTTCGTTACTAGGATTTACGAAACCAAAAACAGCAGAAAACGAGAAGCGGCACTTCGGCATCTTGTTAATAGGTTAGTTCCGAGAAAATGCACGAATATGACATAAAGTGTGCATAAAACATGTAGATAACATCAATAATGTGGCATGGAACATAAGAAATTATCGATACGTCGGAGACGTATCAGCATCCCCAAGCTTAGTTCCGCTCGTCCCGAGCAGGTAAAACGATAACACGGATAATTTACGGAGTGACATGCCATCATAATCTTGATCATACTATTTGTAAAGCATATGTAGTGAATGCAGCGATCAAAACAATGTATATGACATGGGTAAACAAGTGAATCATATAGCAAAGACTTTTCATGAATAGCACTTCAAGACAAGCATCAATAAGTCTTGCATAAGAGTTAACTCATAAAGCAATAATTCAAAGTAAAAGCATTGAAGCAACACAAAAGAAGATTAAGTTTCAGCGGTTGCTTTCAACTTGTAACATGTATATCTCATGGATATTGTCAACATAGAGTAATATAATAAGTGCAATAAGCAAGTATGTAGGAATCAATGCATAGTTCACACAAGTGTTTGCTTCTTGAGGTGGAGAGAAATAGGTGAACTGACTCAACATTGAAGGTAAAAAGAATGGTCCTCATAGAGGAAAAGCATCGATTGCTATATTTGTGCTAGAGCTTTGATTTTGAAAACATGAAACAATTTTGTCAACGGTAGTAATAAAACATATGCATCATGTAAATTATATCTTATAAGTTGCAAGCCTCATGCATAGTGTACTAATAGTGCCCGCACCTTGTCCTAATTAGCTTGGACTACCGGATCATCACAATGCACTTGTTTTTACCAAGTGTCACAAAGGGTACCTCTATGCCGCTCGTACAAAGGTCTAAGGAGAAAGCTCGCATTGGATTTCTCGCTATTGATTATTCTTTAACTTAGACATCCATACCGGGACAACATAGACAACGAGATAATGGACTCCTCTTTTATGCATAAGCATGTAACAACAATTAATAATTTTCTCATTTGAGATTGAGGATATATGTCCAAAACTGAAACTTCCACCATGGATCATGGCTTTAGTTAGCGGCCCAATGTTCTTCTCTAACATATGCATGCTTAACCATAAGGTGGTAGATCGCTCTTACTTCAAACAAGACGGACATGCATAGCAACTCACATGAAATTCAACAATGAATAGTTGATGGCGTCCCCAGTGAACATGGTTATCGCACAACAAGCAACTTAATAAGAGATAAAGTGCATAATTACATATTCAATACCACAATAGTTTTTAAGCTATTTGTCCCATGAGCTATATATTGCAAAGGTGAAGAATGGAATTTTAAAGGTAGCACTCAAGCAATTTACTTTGGAATGGCGGAAAATACCATGTAGTAGGTAGGTATGGTGGACACAAATGGCATAGTTGTTGGCTCAAGTATTTTGGATGCATGAGAAGTATTCCCTCTCGATACAAGGTTTAGGCTAGCAAGGTTTATTTGAAACAAACACAAGGATGAACCGGTGCAGCAAAACTCACATAAAAGACATATTGAAAACATTATAAGAGTCTACATCGTCTTCCTTGTTGTTCAAACTTAATACTAGAAATTATCTAGACCTTAGAGAAACCAAATATGCAAACCAAATTTTAGCATGCTCTATGTATTTCTTCATTAATGGGTGCAAAGCATATGATGCAAGAGCTTAATCATGAGCACAACAATTGCCAAGTATCACATTACCCAAGACATTTATAGCAATTACTACATGTATCATTTTCCAATTCCAACCATATAACAATTTAACGAAGGAGAAACTTCGCCAAGAATACTATGAGTAGAAACCAAGGACATACTTGTCCATATGCTACAGCGGAGCGTGTCTCTCTCCCATAAAGTGAATGCTAGGATCCATTTTATTCAAACAGAACAAAAACAAAAACAAACCGACGCTCCAAGAAAAAGCACATAAGATGTGATGGAATAAAAATATAGTTTCGGGGAGGAACCTGATAATGTTGTCGATGAAGAAGGGGATGCCTTGGGCATCCCCAAGCTTAGACGCTTGAGTCTTCTTGATATATGCAGGGGTGAACCACCGGGGCATCCCCAAGCTTAGAGCTTTCACTCTCCTTGATCATGTTGCATCATACTCCTCTCTTGATCCTTGAAAACTTCCTCCACATCAAACTCGAAACAACTCATTAGAGGGTTAGTGCACAATATAAATTGACATATTCAGAGGTGACACAATCATTCTTAACACTTCTGGACATTGCATAATGCTACTGGACATTAGTGGATCAAAGAAATTCATCCAACATAGCAAAAGAGGCAATGCGAAATAAAAGGCAGAATCTGTCAAAACAGAACAGTTCGTATTGACGAATTTTAAAATGGCACCAGACTTGCTCAAATGAAAATGCTCAAATTGAATGAAAGTTGCGTACATATCTGAGGATCACTCACGTAAATTGGCATAATTTTCTGAGTTACCTACAGAGAATTTTGCCCAGATTCGTGACAGCAAGAAAACAGTTTCTGCGCAGTAATCCAAATCTAGTATTGACTTTACTATCAAAGACTTTACTTGGCACAACAAAACACTAAACTAAGATAAGGAGAGGTTGCTACAGTAGTAAACAACTTCCAAGACACAAAATAAAAACAAAGTACTGTAGCAAAATAACACATGGGTTATCTCCCAAGAAGTTCTTTTCTTTATAGCCATTAAGATGGGCTCAGCAGTTTTAATGATGCACTCGCAAGAAATAGTAGTTGAAGCAAAAGAGAGCATCAAGAGGCAAATTCAAAACACCTTTAAGTCTAACATGCTTCCTATGCATAGGAATTTTGTAAATAAACAAGTTCATGAAAAGCAAAGTAACAAGCATAGGAAGATAAAACAAGTATAGCTTCAAAAATTTCAGCACATAGAGAGGTGTTTTAGTAACATGAAAATTTCCACAACCATATTTTCCTCTCTCATAATAACTTTCAGTAGTGTCATGAGCAAACTCAACAATATAACTATCACATAAAGCATTCTTATCATGAGTCTCATGCATAAAATTATTACTACTCCCAACATAAGCATAGTTATTCTTATTAATTGTAGTAGGAGCAAATTCAACAAAGTAGCTATCATTATTATTCTCATCAAGTGTAGGAGGCATAGTATTATCATCATAAAAATTACTCTCCATAGTAGGCGGCACTAAAAGACCAATATCATTATAATCATCATAAATAGGAGGCAAAGTATCATCAAAGAAAATTTTCTCCTCAATGCTTGGGGGACTAAAAAGATCATGCTCATCAAAACCAGCTTCCCCAAGCTTAGAATTTTCCATATCATTAGCAACAATGGTGTTCAAAGCGTTCATACTAATATCATTGCTACTAGCATGCAAATAAGATTCCATAGGTTTTTTAATTTTAGCATTAAACCATTCATGTCTTGACTCAGGAAATAGAATAAAAAGCTCACAGATGTTGTCCATTATGCCTTACTAGTGTAAACAAGAAACAAAAAGTTGCAATTGCAGGATCTAAAGGAAATAGCTTTGAGTACTTACAACGCCGGAAAATAGCTTAGTAGCTGAGATACGGAGTGTGAGTACCTTTTACCTTTCCTCCCCGGCAACGGCGCCAGAAAATTAGCTTGATGTCTACGTTCCCCCTCCTTTCCTGTAGACAGTGTTGGGCCTCCAAGAGCAGAGGTTTGTAGAACAGCAGCAAGTTTTCCCTTAAGTGGGTCACCCAAGGTTTATCGAACTCAGGGAGGAAGAGGTCAAAGATATCCCTCTCATGCAACCCTGCAACCAAAAGCAAGAAGTCTCTTGTGTCCCCAACACACCAAATAGGTGCACTAGTTCGGCGAAGATATAGTGAAATACAGGTGGTATGAATAAGTATGAGCAGTAGCAACGGTGCCGGAAAATAGCTTGTTGGCGTGTAGTTGATGGTGGTAGTATTGCAGCAGTAGTAACACGGTGAAACGATGAAACAAGCGAGTAGTAACGCAGCAGTATTTAGGAACAAGGCCTAGGGATTAGACTTTCACTAGTGGACACTCTCAACATTGATCACATAACAGAATAGATAAATGCATACTCTACACTTTTGTTGGATGATGAACGCATTGCGTAGGATTACACGAACCCTCAATGCCGGAGTTAACAAGCTCCACAATTTGTTCATATTTAAGTAACCTTATAGTGTAAGATAGATCAACAGATTAAACCAAGTACTAACATAGCATGCACACTTGTCACCTTCATGCATATGTAGGAGGAATAGATCACATCAATATTATCATAGCAATAGTTAACTTCGCAATCTACAAGAGATCATGATCATAGCATAAACCAAGTACTAACACGGTGCACACCCTGTCACCTTTACACACGTGCAGGAGGAATAGGACTACTTTAATAACTTTGCTAGAGTAGCACATAGATAGTAGTGATACAAAACTCATATGAATCTCAATCATGTAAAGCAACTCATGAGATTATTGTATTGAGGTACATGGAAGAGATGAACCACATAGCTACCGGTACAGCCCCGAGCCTCGATGGAGAACTACTCCCTCCTCATGGGAGCAGCAGCGGTGATGAAGATGGCGGTGAAGATGGCAGCGGTGTCGATGGAGAAGCCTTCCGGGGGCACTTCCCCGCTCCGGCAGCGTGCCGGAACAGAGATCTTGTCCCCCAGATCTTGGCTTCGCGATGGCGGCGGCTCTGGAAGGTTTCTGTGGGTTTCGTCGAACGCCCCGAGGTTTTTAGGTCAGGGGCTTTATATAGGCGAAGAGGCGGCGCCAGAGGGTCGAAGGGGTGCCCACACCATAGGGTGGCACGGGCCCCCCCCCTGGCCGCGCCGGCCTAGGGTTTGGTGGGCCTGTGCCCCCTCCCTGGTGGTTCTCGTGTGTTCTGGATGCTTCCGGGTAAAATAGGAACCTGGGCGTTGATTTCGTCCGATTCCGAGAATATTTCGTTACTAGGATTTCTGAAACCAAAAACAGCAGAAAACGAGAACCGGCACTTCGGCATCTTGTTAATAGGTTAGTTCCAGAAAATGCACGAATATGATATAAAGTGTGCATAAAACATGTAGATAACATCAATAATGTGGCATGGAACATAAGAAATTATCGATACGTCGGAGACGTATCAATCATCTTTCTTGGTTTTTATTTGGATCTTATCCATGTGATGTTTTATAGCTTGTACTTATTCTCATGATAAGCTCTAGTTTATCGAGAATGGTTTTTGCACGGGAAACTTGTCGCATTTTCGAGGTTGGAGATTTTACCGGTATGTCTTTATTTAGATAGGTCAAACCTTTATTCATTTATTTCTATCCTCCCTTTCTGGACTATGATTTTTCTATGCATATTGTTTTAGAGCTCGTTGTTGTGATTTCAACGAGCCCAAGATCATTGAAATCAGAGTTCATATATAAAATTTCTTAAGGTTTTCGTATTGGGTGTCTGTGTTTTCTCAGGGATGCCGACGCTGGCGCCGGGAGCACCCCGGACTACCGCGGACGCCGACACTACCGCCGGGAGCATCCCGGCACTGTCGGCCAGTCGCGATTTTGGCCCCAACGGGTAGAAATCTGAGACCCCTATTTGAGGCCTTCTTCCTCCTCTCTCTCCCCACTTCTTCTTCCTTCTTTTGCTCTCCACCATTGTTGACCATGAGAGCTTGCCATATCCCTCTACTCCTCCAATGCTTCTTGAATCCTTTTGATGGAAAAATAAGAGGAGATCTAGATCTACATTTTTACCAATCAAATCCATCTCTTTGTGAGTGGAATCCTCTAGATCTTGATTTTGGTGTTCTTTGTGAATTCCTTTGTTCTTCCTCTCTTATTACCCCAATAGCTTTTGTAGCTTTGGTCGAATTTGAGAGTGATGGACTTGCCATTGCATTTGGTGCATCTGTTTGAGCTTTCCACGAAGATTCGTTGAAGTGAAAGTGAGGAGCTTGTTACTCTTGGGTTCTTGGAACCCTAGACGGATTCTAGGCCTTTGTGGTCATTTGTTGTGAGCCTCCAATTAAGTTGTGGATGTGTGTCACAACCTTTATGTAAGGCCAGGTTTCCGCCTCAAAGGTAATCCCTTAGTGGAACCGTGACCTATGCCTTTGTGGCAAGGGTCACTGGAGAATAAGGTGAGGCCTTCGTGGCGCTCGGTGTGTGGTGTAACTACCGCATTTGGGGTGAGGCCTTTGTGGCGTTGGTGTGCATCGAGCAACCACACCTCAAGGTGAGGCCTCTTGTGGCCTTCGGGAGTACTAAGCAACCTCACCTCTCCAACGGATATTATTGTGAACTTCGGGATAAATCATTGTCTCTCGCATGCATTGGTGATACGTCTCAAACGTATCTATAATTTCTTATGTTCCATGCTACTTTTATGATGATACTCACATGTTTTATACACATTATATGTCATTATTATGCATTTTCCGGCACTAACCTATTAACGAGATGCCGAAGAGCCAGTTGTTGTTTTCTGCTGTTTTTAGTTTCAGAAATCCTAGTAAGGAAATATTCTCGGAATTGGACGAAATCAACGCCCAGGGTCCTATTTTTCCACGAAGCTTCCAGAAGACCGGGGGAGAGACAAAGTGGGGCCACGAGGCGCCGCCACACTAGGGCGGCGCGGCCTGGACCCTGGCCGCGCGGCCCTGTGGTGTGGGGCCCTCGTGAGGCCCCCTGACCTACCCCTTCGCCTACTTAAGCCTTCGTCGATGATAGTTCCAGTACCGAGAGCCACGATACGGAAAACCTTCGAGAGACGCCGCTGCCGCCAATCCCATCTCGGGGGATTCACGAGATCGCCTCCGGCACCCTGCCGGAGAGGGGAATCATCTCCCGGAGGACTCTACACTGCCATGGTCGCCTCCGGATTGATGTGTGAGTAGTTCACCCCTGGACTATGGGTCCATAGCAGTAGCTAGATGGTCGTCTTCTCCCCATTGTGCTATCATTGTCTGATCTTGTGAGCTGCCTAACATGATCAAGATCATCTATCTGTAAAGCTACATGTGCGTTTGTTGGGATCCGATGAATAATGAATACTGTGCTATGTTGATTATCAATCTATCTATGTGTTGTTTATGATCTTGCATGCTCTTCGTTGCTAGTAGAGGCTCTGGCCAAGTCATTACTTGTAACTCCAAGAGGGAGTACTTATGCTCGATAGTGGGTTCATGCCTCCATTAAATCTGGGGGAGTGACAGCAACCTCTAAGGTTGTGGATGTGCTGTTGCCACTAGGGATAAAACATCAATTTTATATCTAAGGATGTGTTTGTTGATTACATTACGCACCATACTTAATGCAATTGTCTGTTGTTTGCAACTTAATACTGGAGGAGGTTCGGATGATAACCTGAAGGTGGACTTTTTAGGCATAGATGCATGCTGGATAGCGGTCTATGTACTTTGTCGTAATGCCCAATTAAATCTCACACTACTCATCATATCATGTATGTGCATTGTTATGCTCTCCTTATTTGTCAATTGCCCAACTGTAATTTGTTTACCCAATATGCTATTTCTTATGGGAGAGACACCTCTACAGAACTGTGGACCCCGGTCCATTCTTTTACATCGAATACAATCTACTGCAATACTTGCTCTACTGTTTTCTGCAAACATCATCTTCCACACTATACATCTAATCCTTTGTTACAGCAAGCCGGTGAGATTGACAACCTCACTGTCACACTAGGGCAAAGTAATTTGGTTGTGTTGTGCAGGTTCCACGTTGGCGCCGGAATCCCTGGTGTTGCGCCGCACTACACTCCACCGCCATCAACCTTCAACGTGCTTCTTGGCTCCTACTGGTTCGATAACCTTGGTTTCTTTCTGAGGGAAAACTTGCTACTGTGCGCATCACACCTTCCTCTTGGGGTTCCCAACGGACATGTGTCTACACGCCATCAAGCTCTTTTTCTGGCGCCGTTACCGGGGACCTGAAGAAAAGTTACACCACATAGATTTCTAACTCCCACGTCAACTGCACGCCATCAAATCTTTTTCTGGCGCCGTTGCCGGGGAGATCAAGACACGCTGCAAGGGGAGTCTCCACCTCCAATCTCTTTACTTTGTTTTTGTCTTGCTTTACTTTTATTTACTACTTTGTTTGCAGCACTAAAACAAAACACAAAAAAATTAGTTGCTAGTTTTACTTTATTGTTTGCCATATCAAAAACACACAAAAAATTAGTTACTTGCATTTACTTTATCTAGTTTACTTTATTTACTATTACTAAAATGAATACTCCTGAAAATACTAAGTTGTGTGACATCACAAACACAAATAATAATGATTTCTTATGCACACCTATTGCTCCACCTGCTACTACAGCAGAATTCTTTGAAATTAAACTTGCTTTACTAAATCTCGTTATGAGAGAGCAATTTTCTGGTGTTAGTTCTGATGATGCTGCTGCCCATCTAAATAATTTTGTTGAACTATGTGAGATGCAAAAGTATAAGGATGTAGATGGTGACATTATAAAGTTAAAATTGTTTCCTTTCTCATTAAGAGGAAGAGCTAAAGATTGGTTGCTATCTCTCGCCTAAGAATAGTATTGATTCATGGACTAAATGTAAGGATGCTTTCATTGGTAGATATTATCCTCCTGCTAAAATTATCTCTTTGAGAAGTAGCATAATGAATTTTAAGCAATTAGATACTGAGCATGTTGCACAAGCATGGGAAAGAATGAAGTCTTTGGTTAAAAATTGCCCAACCCATGGACTGACTACTTGGATGATCATCCAAACCTTTTATGCAGGATTGAATTTTTCTTCGCGGAACCTATTGGATTCAGCTGCTGGAGGTACCTTTATGTCCATCACTTTGGGGGCGGCAACAAAGCTTCTTGATAATATGATGATTAATTACTCTGAATGGCACACGGAAAGAGCTCCACAAGGTAAGAAGGTAAATTCTGTTGAAGAAACCTCTTCCTTGAGTGATAAGATTGATGTTATTATGTCTATGCTTGTGAGTGGTAGGACAAATGTTGATCCTAATAATGTTCCTTTAGCTTCATTGGTTGCCCAAGAAGAACATGTTGATGTGAACTTCATTAAAAATAATAATTTCAACAACAATGCTTATCGGAACAATTATAGTAACAACTATAGGCCATATCCTTATAATAATGGTAACAGTTATGGTAATTCTTATGGGAATTCTTACAATAATAATAGGAATACACCCCCTGGACTTGAAGCCATGCTTAAAGAATTTATTAGTACACAAACTGCTTTAACAAATCTGTTGAAGAAAAGCTTGGGAAAATTGATATACTTGCTTCTAAAGTTGATAGTCTTGCTGCTGATGTTGATCTTTTGAAATTGAAAGTTATGCCTAATATGGATAATGAAAATAAAATTGTTACTACAGAAAATGCCATTCAAGTTAGAATTAATGAGAATATAAGATTAATGGCTGAATTGCATGCTAGTTGGGAAAGAGAAGAAAATGAAAAACTAGCTAAAGAGAATAATGTAGCTAAAGTTTGGACTATTACCACCACTAGTAATGCTAATGCTCCACATGTTGCTGCACCTCCTACTATCAATGGTAAAATAATTGGTGTTGGCAATGTTTCTACTCCTAATGTAAAGCGAGCAAAAGCTGCTCGAAACTGCTAAAAGCTGCTGAAACTGCCTGTGATAAAACTGCTGAAATTTTTTCAACATTGGGGACAATGATCCCATTGCTTTAGATCATAATGGTTTAGATTTTGATGATTGCCACATCTCTGAAGTTATAAAGTTCTTACAAAAACTTGCTAAGAGTCCTAATGCTAGTGCTATAAATTTGGCCTTTACAAAACATATTACAAATGCTCTCATAAAAGCTAGAGAAGAGAAACTAAAACTTGAAACTTCTATTCCTAGGAAGTTAGAAGATGGTTGGGAGCCTATCATTAAGATGAGGGTCAATGATTTTAATTGTAATGCTTTATGTGATCTTGGTGCAAGTATTTCTGTTATGCCTAAGAAAATTTATGATATGCTTGACTTGCCACCATTGAAAAATTGTTATTTGGATGTTAATCTTGCTGATAACGCTATAAAGAAACCTTTGGGGAGGATTGATAATGTTCGTATTGTGGTTAACAATAACCTTGTCCCCGTTGATTTTGTTGTCTTGGATATTGAATGCAATGCATCTTGTCCCATCATATTGGGAAGACCTTTTCTTCGAACTATTGGTGCTACCATTGATATGAAGGAAGGTAATATTAAATATCAGTTTCCTCTTAAGAAAGGTATGGAACACTTCCCTAGAAAGAGAATGAAGTTACCTTTTGATTCTATTATTAGAACAAATTATGATGTTGATGCTTCATCTCTTGATAATACTTGATACACACTTTCTGCGCCTAGCTGAAAGGCGTTAAAAAAAGCGCTTATGGGAGACAACCCATCATTTTACTACAGTATTTTTGTTTTATATTTAAGTCTTGGAAGTTGTTACTATTGTAGCAACCTCTCCTTATCTTAGTTTTATTGCATTGTTGTGCCAAGTAAAGTCTCTAATCGAAGGATGATACTAGATTTGGATTATCGCGCGAAACAGATTTTCTTGCTGTCACGAATTTGGGTTGAATTCTCTGTAGGTAACTCAGAAAATTATGCCAATTTACGTGCGTGATCCTCAGATATGTACGCAACTTTCATTAGTTTTAAGTTTTCTCATTTGAGCAAGTCTGGTGCCTCTAAAAAATACGTCTTTACGTACTATTCTGTTTTGACAAATTCTGCCTTTTATTTCACATTCCCTGTTTTGCTATGTTAGATGGATTTCTTTGTTCCATTAACTTTCAGTAGCTTTGTGCAATGTCCAGGAGTGTTAAGAATGATTGTGTCACCTCTGAACATGTGAAATTTTTGGTTATGCACTAACCCTCTAATGAGTTTGTTTCGAGTTTGGTGTGGAGGAAGTTTTCAAGGGTCAAGAGAGGAGGATGATACAATATGATCAAGGAGAGTGAAAGCTCTAAGCTTGGAGATGCCCCGGTGGTTCACCCCTGCATATTTCAAGAAGACTCAAGCGTCTAAGCTTGGGGATGCCCAAGGCATCCCCTTCTTCATCGACAACATTATCAGGTTCCTCTAGTGAAACTATATTTTTATTCCATCACATCTTATGTATTTTACTTGGAGCGTCTGTTTGTTTTTTTTTGTTTTGTTTGAATAAAGTTGGATCCTAGCATTCATTGTGTGGGAGAGAGACACGCTCCGCTGTTGCATATGGACACATATGTCCTTAGCTTTACTCATAATATTCATGGCGAAGGTTGAACTGCTTCGTTAAATTGTTATACGGTTGGAAACGGAAAATGCTATATGTGGTAATTGGTATAATATCTTGAATAATGTGATACTTGGCAATTGTTGTGCTCATGTTTAAGCTCTTGCATCATATACTTTGCACCCATTAATGAAGAAATACATAGAGCTTGCTAAAATTTGGTTTGCATGTTTGGTTTCTCTAAATCTAGATATTTTCTAGTAAGGTTTGAACAACAAGGAAGACGGTATAGAGTCTTATAATGCTTTAAATATGTCTTTTATGTGAGTTTTGCTGTACCGGTTCATACTTGAGTTTGCTTCAAACAACCTTGCTAGCCTAAACCTTGTATCGAGAGGGATTACTTCTCATGCATCCAAAATCCTTGAGCCAAACACTATGCCACTTGTGTCCACCATACCTACCCACCACATGGTATTTCTCCGCCATTCCAAAGTAAATTGCTTGAGTGCTACCTTTAAAATTTCCATTCTTTATCTTTGCAGTATATAGCTCATGGGACAAATAGCTTAAAAACTATTGTGGTATTGAATATGTACTTATGCGTCTTATCTCTTATAAGTTGCTTGTTGAGCGATAACCATGTTCCTGGGGACGCCATCAACTATTTCTTTGTTGAATATCATGTGAGTTGCTATGCATGTTCGTCTTGTCTGAAGTAAGGGTGATTTATCATGATCAAATGGTTTGAGTATACATATTGTTAGAGAAGAACATTGGGCCGCTAACTAAAGCCATGATCCATGGTGGAAGTTTCAGTTTGGACAATAAACCTCAATCTCTTATGAGAATATTATCTGTTGTTGAATGCTTATGCATTAAAGAGGAGTCCACTATCTGTTGTCTATGTTGTCCCGGTATGGATGTCTAAGTTGAGAATAATCAAAAGCGAGAAATCCAATGCGGGCTTTCTCCTTAGACCTTTGTACAGGCGGCATAGAGGTACCCCATTGTGACACTTGGTTGAAACATATGCTATGCTATGATAATCCATGTAAATCCAAGCTAATTAGGACAAGGTGCGGGCACTATTGGTATACTATGCATGAGGCTTGCAACTTGTAGGATATAATTTACATAACTCATATGCTTTATTACTACCGTTGACAAAATTGTTTCTTGTTTTCAAAATAAAAGCTCTAGCACAAATATAGCAATCCATGCTTCCCTTGGCGAAGGGCCTTTCTTCTACTTTTATTCTTGAGTCAGTTTACCCATTTCCTTCTATCTTAAGAAGCAAACACTTGTGTTAACTGTGCATTGATTCCTACATACTTGCATATTGCACTTGTTATATTACTTTATGTTGACAATATCCATGAGATATACATGTTATAAGTTGAAAGCAACCGCTGAAACTTAATCTTCCTCTGTGTTGCTTCAATGCCTTTACTATGAAACTATTGCTTTATGAGTTAACTCTTATGCAAGACTTATTGATGCTTGTCTTGAAAGTACTATTCATGAAAAGTCTTTGCTATATGATTCAGTTGTATACTCAGTTGTATATTACATTTACCATTGTTTCAAATCGCTGCATTCATTACATGTGCTTACAATAGTATTGATCAAGATTATGTTGGTAGCATTGTCACTAAGAAATTATCTTTGTTATCGTTTACCTACTCGGGACGAGTAGGAACTAAGCTTGGGGATGCTTGATACGTCTCAAACGTATCTATAATTTCTTATGTTCCATGCTACTTTTATGATGATACTCACATGTTTTATACACATTATATGTCATTATTATGCATTTTCCGGCACTAACCTATTAATGAGATGCCGAAGAGCCAGTTGCTATTTTCTGCTGTTTTTGGTTTCAGAAATCCTAGTAAGGAAATATTCTCGGAATTGGACGAAATCAACGCCCAGGGTCCTATTTTTCCACGAAGCTTCCAGAAGACTGGGGGAGAGACAAAGTGGGGCCACGAGGCGCCGCCACATTAGGGCGGCGCGGCCTGGACCATGGCCACGCGGCCCTGTGGTGTGGGGCCCTCGTGAGGCCCCCTGACCTACCCCTTCGCCTACTTAAGCCTTCGTTGATGATAGTTCCAGTACTGAGAGCCACGATACGGAAAACCTTCCAGAGACGCCGCCGCCGCCAATCCCATCTCGGGGGATTCAGGAGATCGCCTCCGGCACCCTGCCGGAGAGGGGAATCATCTCCCGGAGGACTCTACACCGCCATGGTCGCCTCCGGATTGATGTGTGAGTAGTTCACCCCTGGACTATGGGTCCATAGCAGTAGCTAGATGGTCGTCTTCTCCCCATTGTGCTATCATTGTCTGATCTTGTGAGCTGCCTAACATGATCAAGATCATCTATCTGTAAAGCTACATGTGCATTTGTTGGGATCCGATGAATAATGAATACTATGCTATGTTGATTATCAATCTATCTATGTGTTGTTTATGATCTTGCATGCTCTCCGTTGCTAGTAGAGGCTCTGGCCAAGTCATTACTTGTAACTCCAAGAGGGAGTACTTATGCTCGATAGTGGGTTCATGCCTCCATTAAATCTGGGGGAGTGACATCAACCTCTAAGGTTGTGGATGTGCTGTTGCCACTAGGGATAAAACATCAATTCTATATCTAAGGATGTATTTGTTGATTACATTACGCACCATACTTAATGCAATTGTCTGTTGTTTGCAACTTAATACTGGAGGGGGTTCGGATGATAACCTGAAGGTGGACTTTTTAGGCATAGATGCATGCTGGATAGCGGTCTATGTACTTTGTCGTAATGCCCAATTAAATCTCACACTACTCATCATATCATGTATGTGCATTGTTATGCTCTCCTTATTTGTCAATTGCTCAACTGTAATTTGTTTACCCAATATGCTATTTCTTATGGGAGAGACACCTCTAGTGAACTGTGGACCCCGGTCCATTCTTTTACATCGAATACAATCTACTGCAATACTTGCTCTCTCGTTTTACGCAAACATCATCTTCCACACTATACATCTAATCCTTTGTTACAGCAAGCCGGTGAGATTGACAACCTCACTGTCACGTTGGGGCAAAGTAATTTGGTTGTGTTGTGCAGGTTCCACGTTGGCGCCGGAATCCCTGGTGTTGCGCTGCACTACACTCCACGGCCATCAACCTTCAACGTGCTTCTTGGCTCCTACTGGTTCGATAACCTTGGTTTCTTTCTGAGGGAAAACTTGCTGATGTGCGCATCACACCTTCCTCTTGGGGTTCCCAACAGACGTGTCTCTACACGCCATCAATCGGTTATCTCTATACCCGAGCTTTTTTACTTGGGCACTTTACTTTGTCATAGCCATCGTGCTTGAAGTTATATATCTTGCTATCACATAGTTGCTTGTATTGGTTAGCATAAGTTGTTGGTGCACATATGTGAGCCATAGTATATAGGCTTTGGGTTTGATAAAATAAACGCTAGTTTTATTCCTTTCAGTGGCCAACCATGAAGCTGTCAAGAATGGGAGAGCAAAGGTTGTCGTCGATGGCGAAGACGACGATCCTGGGCAGAAAGCCCTTCCACCTCATCCCCGGGACCATAAGGCTACCAAGGCTGATCTAACCCAGGAGGCATTAGCCCTTGCGTTCACGCAGACCTTGAAGAAGATGATGGCCGAGAATCAAGCCACCATGGACAAAAGGGACGAGAAGAAGCGCCTCGAAAACGAGGCCGCATGTGCCATCTACCTCAACCTCACCAAAGAGGTCATTGAGGTCCAAAAGATGGACGTCGAGGCAAAAATGGCGGACACCGAGGTAAAATTGCGTGACACCGAGGCCAGAAGGATGGACGCTTAGGCCAAGACCCGTGCAGAGGACACAAGGATCATGCTGGCCGACTTGAGTAACATGGACAACGACACCATGTCCTGGTTCATGAAGAAGCGCGCCAAAATCCGCACGTGGGACGCCTGATCTACGACGCCATTGTCAAGCACCATGGCCTCCTTTTGGACTGTATTTGTTGTTCTGGCCTTGTTGTGCCCATTTTGAATTTCATTTTGCGCCGTACCATGTGCAAATTATGATAAACTTAGGGCATGTTTGTTCGTAGCCACAATTTGCCAAGCCAAAGTGTGGTTAGCCACAAAAGGGTGGCGAGCCACAAAATTGTGGCTTAAAGTATTGAAGCTAAACTTTGCCAAAACTTGGAAAAAAAGTTAAGTCTATGACAAATGGACCATATATGCAATGAAATGTGGCAAGCCAAAGTGTGGCAAAAAAAACAAACACATGCCAATTTTTTTGGCTTGGCAAATCATGGCTTGGGACCAAACATGTTTTTATTTTTTTATTTGAGACCTCAATTTAAGCCAATATGATGGCTATAATTTGGTGCAATTTAATTGTTTAAGCTGTTTTCAGAAATTTCTAAAAAAAATGGCCTGTCCCCAAGTGCGTCGGGCCGCTGGAACCACCGACGCAAATGGACGCATGATTATTTTCGCGTCCACGAACCAATGCAACGAACGCACACGGATATTTTAGACATCTAAAATGCGTCGACCCGTTGGAGATGTGCCCGGTACCGAAGCTATGGACATGGCTGATTCCTGCTCGTGGCCGGCGCATTTTGTCGCATTGATCGAGTTGCACCGGCCTCCGGGAAGAAAAGACCACCACTCGTGTGTGTGTCGAGACGACAACTCGGCCAGCACTGTCAAATAAATCTGCCTTTGCGTCCAGTCACGTCCCGCGCATGCGAATCACCACCAACCTGTTTCAAGTGTGATTCGATTCTTTCTTGTCGTGCGAATTGCGATCGATATAGTGTAAGACTAGTCATAGTGGGGAGTAACATAGAGTAGTAACATGGTGCATGTTACTACCCTATGTTACTACCTTCATAGTGGGTAGTTACATATATGTGGTATCATGCATGTTACATTTATTAGATTATAGACTCATCTTGTCTTGATAAGTGTGATGTTATGGTAACATAGCTAGTTACCACCCCACTCTCTTTCTTCATTTATTGTCATGCCATGTCACCAAAATGCTTTGGGGTGTGTGATGTTACTACCTATGTTACTCCCACTATGAGCAGTCTAATACTACGTAGACCGCTCAGCTTGGACACCGATAGCTATAGTAGCCTGTACAAGATTCTCTCCTCTTGTACAGTACTAAGTGCATCTCGAGCGACGCGACACAAACGGTCGATGAGCGACCGTTTTTTGTCCTCCGTGACCGGAAATGCGTCTGGTACCACCTCCAGCAGGGCGTGACCGGCCGTTCACGGAGACGCAAACCTGGTCCAAATATGCGTCAGGTTAGCGTCTCCGCGAACGCTCGGCGGTCGCGGAAACTGTCCGCGTTGCGTGCATCTGGATCCGGTCGGCAGTGAGTAGGTAAGCAAAAGATATTTTCATTACTATTGATTGGCCAAAAGGACCATCTTTACAGAGATGGTTAGTCGAGTTAACCTAAAACTACAACGGCCGTACCTACTCGCCGTCGTGCGGCCTACACCGGTCTCGGTTACTCGCAGTCGCGCGGCCTACTACTGTCCGCCGGAAGGGCTGGCTCCGTCGTCGAAGCGGGAGCGCTTCGCGCACGCGCGTTGCGCACGCCGGAGAACGGACATCTCGTCCTGCCGCCTGCGCCGTTCGAGGGCCTCGGCCAGGGAGCTGTCCCACAGGGCCTCCGCCTGGGCCAACGCCACCTGGGTAGCCGCCGCCTCCGCCGCCGCCTAGGCCTCCTCCTCCTCCGTCACCTCCTGGACCGCCGCCGCGTCCTCGTTCGCCTGGGCCGCCGCCCTGATCGCCGCCACGTCGGCGATAAAGCGGGCCCTGTCCCTAGCCGCATCCGCCACCGCTTCGTCCCTGGCGGCGATGGTGTCCTCCAGCTCCCGGTTCTCCTGGTCGACCCACACGGGAGAAGGGCCCCTACGCTGAAGCGAGTCCAGGTCGGAGCACATTAACCCCCGAGCCATGGCCATCGCATAGCTGTGGGCTTCCTCCTCCGCCACCCAAGCCTGACGGCGCTGGGTGTCCCCAGCCAGGGACTCGAAGGACGCGAGCAGACCCCGCTGGTCGCCAGCGCACTCGAAGCGGCTGGGCACGGGGGGGTCGTCGTCCGCGATCTCGTGGATGACGGCGTCCACCGGAGGGGCCGCGATGGCCGCCCGCGCCTCCGCGAGCTCGGCCTTGGCGTCGGCGAGCTCGGCCATGGCGTTGGCGATCCCCGCCCTGGTCGCCGCGAGGCGCCCTTCCGCGCGCTCTGCCGCCTCCGCAACCTCCGCCTCCGCCTCCGCCTCCGCCGCCTCCAGGTCCAGCTGCTGGGCCTCAACGTCGGCGGCGGCTACCTCATCCTCCTCCGGGTGGAGCTAGCGGCACATGTGAACAACGTGCTCCCACCTAATGTGGTCGGCCATGGATGGATGGTAGGGTGAGGTGTGCCCGTCGGCCCCGCCGGTGTCCACCATATATAGCCACGGCGGGGCGGGAAACGGCGTTGGCGCGCAGGGCGTTTCCCGCGCGCGCGAAACGCCAGCGAAACTTGCCTATGTACTGGGCACGCGCGGGAACGATCGTCGTCGCGTGGGAACAGTTAATCGCCGACGGCAGTCCTCGACGGGACGTAAAACGTCATTAGCGAGCTTGACGCTGTCCTCGGTTAAAAAATGCATCCGCACCGCTGGAGGTACGCCAGACGGTCGCCCTGGGCCACATCGCGTCCGCGGGCCAACGCAAACGGACATTTCAGACGTCCGAAATGCGTCGGCCCGCTGGAGATGCCCTAATAGTAGTAGAGAATAAAATATGGTGCTGTTTAAAACATCTAGGTTTATTTACATCACTTCGATTTATCTTTTTTACACAGAACAATACATATTTCGTTTTTCGAAGATTTTTGGTGTGCATTTCAAACACTTGTTAATTTTTAAATTTTATTTGCTATTTCATTCTTTTTTTTAACCAGGAGCATATATACCCAGGTTCAGAATGCCTTGTCCATAAAAGTTAGGCTATTTAGGAAATCTGTTAGAGTTGCTCTTAATTTGTGCTTCTGCAGTGGCAGTGGTAGGGCTGGTCCCTGGTGCAATTCAAAATTCATGGAGGCACGGACGCGAGCGAGCTGATATACACACCTGTCGTACGGGGGCCGGGAGACATGGAGCCGCAGTCGCCATTTTCAATTAGTTAGGAAAAAGAGGAAGCTTGTCTTGCCGGCCTTCTAGTTAAGCTAATTAAACTCGACTGTGTCTCCTCTGACTTGGATTAATAAGATAAACACTCACCTATGTCACATCTACATCCAGGTACGGCTGACGTGGCGGCCCACCTGTCAGGGTCTGGCTGACATTCCGTGCAAGTGCGGCAAGGTCTCGTACGAGCAGATGCTTCTGCCTTTCTTCGCCACAGTGCATGTGTACCGCAGGCACGCCTAGCGCTCGGGCTCGGTCGGCTCGGCAGCTGATTGCTCATCGCCGGCAGTGCGGCACCGGGAAGTAAAAGACACGAGATTATTCATAGTCGAAACAATTTGGGTAGTAATATAGTCAATGCGAAGAAGGCAAGAGCTGCCAATGCGAAGCACGTCAGATTTGACTTCATGAAGCTAGTCAAACATTAGTTTTAGCTCTTGTCCGAAGCCAATAAAATTAAAGTTTGACCAGCTTCTAGTATCACTTGATCCGTTTGGACATGTAGTTTAATATTATGCCGATTTGATATCATTTGTATTGTTGCTTTTATCAGTAATATTTGACAAAGTTTATAAAATTTAACTTAGTAAAAAAATATAGAGGTACTTATTTAATGACATAGTGAATACATATACATTCAACATTCTATCACCTGTAATCGTGATTTCATACTACCAACCTGTTTGGATCCTCTCCTGCTCCTTAACGGCGCTCCTGAAGCTCGATCGGAGAGGAGGGAAACTAAATAGGCCCTACGTTGCTCTCGTTGCACGGTAGGTTTATGTTTTTTACAATCAACACCATATATATTTATAGTAACAAATAATACATGGTAGGGATACACGAGATGTCTCCAGCGATTACAAAATAAAATCTAAAAAATACTAGCAATTGTTCAAAGTTTTCAAACTCTTTCTTCTTCAAGACACAGTCTTATATTTTTCTAAAGGTAACCAAAGATAGATAACAAATTACAGACCTAAATATCAACGAAAGTTTTCTCATAATTTTAATTTTAGCGCAGTGACAAAGCTGTGAGCACGATTAACCACCCATCGAAACCAAATACTGCACTACTCCCTCCGTTCACAAATTAGTGTAAATCTAAAAAAATAGTAGACAACTTAGCTCTCTTTCATCTTTTATGAGTTTTCATCCTATTAAATAAAGGAGAGGAATAGACATTGGTGGTTGAGGCGAAGAGGATTGGAGATGGAGGATGAAGCTAGAAGTGATTACGAGAAGCTAATTCCATTAATTAACTGTATTAGTAATGTGGATGTACACTTTTTAGGGATATTTTGATGTTAGAATTACACTTATTTAAAAAACGCAGGAAGTACTCTTATACTAATTAGTTAATAATTGTTACCAGTAGAAGGGAGCAGACAGCAATCGTCCAAATTAAGAGTTGGTACGTGCATGCACGCACGCCATGAGCCACAGCGACCGAAAACAGTTGGAGGAGTCCTGCTCCGGTGCTCCCCCCTAACACAAGTTGAGAGGTTTTTTTTTCCAAACTTAGGCCCGCTGACCAATGTCCATCCAATACATGTCTATATGTATAGATAAGGTATTTCCGTTCTGATTTGGGGATAAACTGGTGGGGCGACGTATGTGAAGACGTCCACGACCATTTTATATGTCCTATCTATTTTGTACATGTACGTCATCGTCAGGGACGGAGCCAGGATATGAATATGGAGGGGGCCAAATGAATGTTAGTTTACTTGGAGGGGGCGATGTAGGTAAATTCTAGCCAATTTAAGGACTAATCTGCATAAAATAGAGGGGATCTTTCACAAAAATATTCAGCATAGGGGGGGCCATGGCCCCAGCTTGCCTCCCCCTAGCTCCGTCCCTGGTCATCGTAGTAATACACTATACGTACAAGACAACGCGGGTCATACGGGTCTCTAGAGGGTCGTACGTACATATCAAAATTTTAAATTTTACGATCATAACACTGCTTACGAAGGGGTATGAGAAGATCTCAACCATCCTTATTTTTGATGCGGCCTAACATTTGCCAAGGGGGAGCACCGGAGTAGAAGTGCAGTTGGAGAAGAAAAAGAATGAGCACTGCTGCTGCGTGGGGTAGTGTAGGCAACGCGACAAGTTTCTTTTCTACCGTTGGAACCCAGGGCGCTGCACCAGCAGCAGGCCCGGGTGCTCGTGGCTGCCGCATCCCGAGGAGCACCATCGATGTGGACAAGACAACTCCATCCTCCTTCGCCTGCTCACCACCACGGGGCCTCGTATACGTACTATACTATGTAAAACAAGCCTGTGTTTCACTACTACTACTATGTACACATGACAAGGATATGAACATTTGTAAAATTTTCTGGGTCATTTCTATCATCATACCCTTTTGGGTACCAATTTGAATATCCGCGTTAGTTGCTGCTCCATGTCTTTCTTTCATAGGTTTGAGTAAAATCAAGCTTTCTAAATTTTAACAAAATGTTTATGAAAATATATCAAACCCTATGATATAGAATCAGTTGTATTAGAACCATTATAAAGAATGTTTTCCATCATGTCATATAAACAACTTAGCTCGGTCTCTTCTTCTTGTAATAATCTGAGTTCAGCATCTTGTATCTTTCGCTGGTGTGTATGTTATAAACGTAACGCTGTACCTTCTGGCATGTTATGTAAAAAAATCTCTTCTTCTTGTAAGATGATAAGCTACAGAGATGATTTGGCATGTCAGGTTTAATCTTTTTGTCTGGTAGCTAGGTCTTTGGGCCTGTTATTTATTAATTCGGCCAAAGTTGCAAGATTTAATTTCCTTTTTTCCCTTCCCAAAGTAGATAAATTTCCTTTCTTCTCGTATGTCTGATTAAGGTAATCAGACCACGAAAGACAAGTTGGGCACCTCGTCGCTTGTTTAGTTCATAACAAAATGTTGCCTTTTTTTTCGAAATGGGAGCATAGCCCCAGCCTCTGCATCAATTGATGCACACAGCTTTCTTTATTAAATCAAGTTCAAAGTATGCGGTAATTTAAACGATTACAATCATGGATCGGCCAACGTCGATACATGGATCAACCATAAGAAAATGAGACACATAAAGAAACTATCCATTTGATAATCTGTTAATGTGTCGCCATCCAGTAGCCCGGAAAAAGCAGTCCTGAGCAACCGTCAACAGCCGGTTGCATCCAGAAGCCATGTGCTCCCGCTGCTCCTCCGGGAGAAGGAACACCCATAAGTGAATCCAGTGCGCAGCTCGCCGAATAACCTGCAAGAAATTAGTTGATTTTTGCTCGCCGAACAAAATGTTGCCTGGCTGGTCAATTCACGCGAAAGAAGAAAAAAATTTACTAATAATCCGTTGGGACTTGGGACCAGGAACATTTGCGTCGTCGAGTTTGCATCTCTGACGATTGGCTCGGTGCAGATGCAAACTGGGGCTTTTTTTCGAGAATACACCCTGGAAGGTGTATTGATCACATAGAAGAGCAGCCAGAAGGCTCACACCACAGAGTTCGTGCTGTCAACAGGGGTGACAGCTCCCCTGCCAAAGTCTAATCTCCGTCTATCCACGAAAAAGGAAAAGGGTCGGGAAAGCCGAAAGACTCGGAGCGGAACAACCTAGCTAAACGCCAACTAAGGGACTCCTCTTTGATCCTACCCCTAATCGCTCGAGCCTCCGGTACTAACACCACCTCATTCCGGTGCCTCCAAATGCACCGGAAGACAAGGATCACCGCCGTCCAAAGGTCCCGCCTCGACCACGAGGGGCATGTCAAGGAGGACCACCACCGAAGAAGGTCGGTGTCCACGGAGGGAAGCCACTCCAACTTCCCCCACCGAGCTAAGGCCCAGTGCCCGGACCCCACGCGAGACCACACACCCAAGCGAAGGTGCTGGATGGACTCCGGTTCCCGATCGCACAGGGGCAAGCGGCGGGTGTGGGAGGCCACGCCGCTGCAGTCTATCTGCCGTCCAACACCTGTTCCTGGAGGCCAGCCAGGCGAAGAACTTGCAGCTGTAAGGTGCCCGCGAACGCCAAATCTGGGAGGCCACCGGCGCCATAGTGGTCCCGGCGAAAAAGGCGTCGTAGGCCGACTTGGCAGAGTAGGCACCGTCTGCCGTCCACCGCCAGCGAAAGGCATCCAACTGGTCAGGTGAGAGGAGGATGTCGGAGATGGTATTCCACAGGAGGAAGAACTCTGGGACCGCCGCAGCTCCCAAGTTGGGACCGCAATCTCGCATCCACTCCCCACCGAGCCCCTCCTTGACGGAGCGGGAGTTGGCGTGCCGCTTGCTGACCAAGGCCGCCAGGTTAGGCGCAAGGTCCGCCACCCGCGCACCACCAATCCAGCGGTCCTTCCAGAACAAGGCATCCTCACCATTGCCCAAGGAGACCACCATAGCCGAGTCAGCCAGGGCCCGTGCCAAAGGAGGGACCTTGAGATCGAACTCGGCCCACGCCTTCGTCGGATCCGTTCGCTGGAGCCAAGCCCACCGACACCGCAGAGCCACGTTAAGAAGGCGAAGATTAGGGATGCCTAGGCCGCCGCACCTCTTGGGGGCGGTCACCCTATCCCACGCCACCAAACAGTGGCCACCACTGACGTCGGCCCGTCCCTTCCACATGAAACCACGGCACACTTTACCGAGAGCTTGTAGGGTCTTAGGAGGGATGTCCAGGGACATCATGGCATGGACCGGTATGGCGCTGAGCGTGGTCTGGACGAGGATGGTCCTACCTCCGCGGTTCAACAGGCGGGCACCCCACTGCGGCAGCCGCTTGGCTGCGCTCTCCACGACCGGCTGGAGCTGAGCTGCCGAGGGCTTGCGCAGACCAAGGGGCAGGCCAAGGTACTGACAGGGCCAGTCCGCGACGGCACAGCCAAGAGCGGCGCGCGCCAGCTCCACCTGTTCAGGGCTACATCGGATGGGGTGAACCGAGCTCTTAGCCCGGTTGGTGAGAAGGCCCGAAGCCTTCCCGAAGTCCTCCAGCACCGCCGCGCAGGAGTCGAGGTCAAGGGAGGTAGGCTTGAGGAAGATGACCACGTCGTCGGCGTACATGGAGGTGCGCTGCCGGAGACCACGAGGGGCCAAGTCAGAGAGTAGACCCTCCGCCGCAGCCTTCCTGATCATGAGATACAGAACCTCCATGACCGAGTCGAAGAGCAAGGGGGAGAGCGGATCCCCCTGCCGCAGCCCACGCCTGTTGTATATAAGGTCCCCCGCAACACCATTCACCAGGACGCGGGTCGAGGCCGTGCTGAGCAGCCCCACCACCATAGAGATCCACTTGGGACCAAAGCCCAACTTGGCCATAACCTCCAGGAGGAAGGCCCAATCCACGGTGTCGAAAGCTTTGGTGATGTCAAGCTTCAACATGATTGCCGGGGCCTTGAGGGCATTCAACCTCCTAGCCGTAGACTGCACGAGCTGGAAGTTGTCATGGAGGCAGCGACCACGGATGAAAGCGCTCTGATAGGGCCCAATGAGCTGCCCCATATGCGGAGCGAGGCGTGAGGAGAGCACCTTGGCGATGAGCTTGGCCACACTTGTGGATCGGACCGATGGGCCGGAAATCCTTTACCTCCACGGCGTCAGCATGCTTGGGGAGGAGAGAGATGAGGGCCTGATTGGCCACATGGAGGCCACGGCAGTCCCCACTCCACATGGCATGGAAGGCGTCCATAACATCGTCCTTGATGATCTCCCAACAGGCGACATAGAATCTGCCAGTGAACCCGTCTGGCCCTGGCGCCTTGTCCAGCTCCTGTGCCTTGACCACATTCCACACCTCCTCCACCGAGAAGGGGCTCTCGAGATCGAGGAGGTCATGCGCCGGCATGCCAAGGAAATCCAAGTCCACCGAATAGGGTCGGTCCGGACAGGATCCCGGGAGCTGCCTGGAAAAAAGCATCAACCGCCCTCCCCTTCTCCTCTTGCTCGGCCACCGGCGCCCCATCCACCTTGAGGTGGGCAATGAAGTTCTTCCGGCGCCTATGGTTGGCGTGAAGGTGGAAGAACTTTGTGCGGGCATCGCCCTCGCTCAACCACGTGATACGGAGCGCTGGCGCGCAATCGTCCGCTCGAGAGAGGCCAGACCTAGCAGCTTGCGCTTAAGGAGCTTCCTCATCCCGCGCTCACCTTGCGACAAGGCTCGGGTCTCCATAGCCACGTCGAGCCGCAAGATGAGCTCATTCGCCACGAGGATCTGCCGCTTGACATTGCCGATGAAACGATCGTTCCAGCTGGTCAGCGCCTTCGCCGTCGCAGCAAGCTTGGCAGCCAGCCGCTTGAAGGGGTTTGCCTCCGCCGGGGTAGAAGACCACGCGTCGCTCACAGTATCGGCAAAGCCTTCCGCCTTGGGCCAGAAAGCCTCGAAGCGAAACCGCCTCCCGGTTGGGAGGGGGGCCACCAGGTTGAGGAGCAGCGGACAATGGTCCGACGTCGACGAGCTGAGGGCGGAGAGGAGGGAGGCCGGGAAGATCATCTCCCAATCCACCGTAGAGAAGACGCGGTCGAGCCTCTCAAGGGTGGCCTGCTCCCTCTCATTAGACCACGTGTAGCGCCTCCCATTGAGGTAGAGCTCCTTGAGCTCGAGGTCATTGAGAAGCCTACGAAACTTGCCCATCATGCGGCGATTTAGGTTCGTGTTGTTCTTGTCCTGGGCGTCCACGATAAGGTTGAAGTCACCAGCCACCGCCCACGGGCCCGGATGGAGATCGCGCACATCCTTAAGCTCCGTCGAAATAAGAGCTTGTCCGCGTCGGATTGGGGTCCATAGACGCCCGTGAACCACCACCCATCGGCACCCGCCCCTCCCACCCGAGCCGTGATGGCATTGGGCGAGAAATGAGGGTTGGAGATGGTCACCTCCACCGATTTCCACGCAAGGAGGATACCACCTCGGGTGCCGGCAGCCGGGAGGTAGAAGAACTCGTCGAAGGCCCTACCCAGGCACCTGTCCACAACCTCACGGGACACCACTTCCAACTTGGTCTCTTGGAAACGGACCACCGAAGCGCCGTAAAGAGAGACCAGCCGGTAGATCGCATCACAACGAGCCGACGAGTTCAAACCACGTACATTCCAAATAAGCCAAGAGAGCATGTTCGCAAAAGGTACACGGAGGACACCACGGAAGGGGCGCCTCAAGAAACACCACGTAGAGCCTAGACAAACTGCCCCTCTACATCATCGCCGGCCGGCGGAAGCGCCGAGGGCAGCCAACCGAAGAGGGCGAGGCAGGCGGCGAGGTCCCCGTCGGTCACCGGCTTGTCGAAGAAGCGGAGGTAGGCGTCAAGCGTCTCGTCATCGATGACTTCCCCTCACGGGCAATGCCCAGCTGGACCATGAGGGTCTTCTCGCTCGTTGCTTGATGGGGGTGCCAGCCGCAAACCGCCCCGCCACTCTACTGCTCCGGCGAACCACGGAAGGCAGGGCACGGCGCTTCCGCGGTGGCTTGGGAGCTGGCCTGGGCAAGAGGGCTTGGCGACGCGCCCTACACCGGTCGCGGAAGGAGGCGAGGCGCAGCAACATCTCATCAGAGGACGAGGAGGGCAGCGTTGGCGCAGGAGAAGCAGCAGCCGGCGGGGTGATGCAGGGCGGGGGCGGCTGCCCAACGATCTCCTCGGCTACAGGACGCTCCACGATCTCGCCCTCTTCAACCTCCGGCGAGGAGAGGACGACGGTGAACATCGACATAGGCCTGCCAAAGGAGCGCCGAGGCTTCTCCACATCGGAGTCGAAGGAGTCGACGGACCCGGCAGGCGACGGCGGCCCGGTGGGCGACCGAGGCCCATCGGCCGGCCGGAAGGACGGGGTTGGCCGGTGGCCACCCGGGCCGGCCCAGCTCATGGATCGAAGGAGAGCCCGGGCGCGGGAAGTCTCCCGCGAGCGCGCCAAAGCAGACGCCGCCTCCACATGCAACGGCTCCTGGTCAAAAGATGCAGGCGAGAAGGAGGACCCGCAGCAGCCTCCGCTGTCTCCAGCAAGGCCGCCAGACGCCACCAGCGGAGGGGATGACGCCGGCCGCCCCTTTTGACCGAGCACGGACCCAGAAGGGGAGAGGAGGACCGCAGTCCCGACCCCACCTGGTTTGGACGCGGGCGGGCCGACCTGGGGGGCGCCTTGGCCCGTAGCAGCAGGCCGCCCCACCACCTCCACAACGTCAGGAGCAACCACCGATGGGGCCCATGGCGCCACCGTGGTGGCCGGCACCGGCGCCACCCGCCGTTCCACTCCGCCGCGCCAACGCCGGGGAGGATCCCGGCCGGAACCGGGCGCAGCACCACGGCCGGAGTCACGCGAGCCGCGCGCGTCCGGCACCACATTGCCGCCAGGAGCCCCGCCACCACCAGCACCGCCGTCGCCGGGCGGGTCCCTGCCGTTGTCGCCGCCGCCGGCCGCAGAAGCCGGCGAGGGCCGCGCCGCGAGGTCTTCCACGCGAACAATGTGCACCGTTGCCTCATAGTCAAGCGGGGCAACCTCGTCCGGAATGAGCGCGTCGGGCGGCAGGAGCAGGTCATCGTCGCCATTGTCGAAGAAGAGGGGCTCGGCAATCCAAATTTCCTTAGAACGCGGGATGGAGGCGGGGCTGTCCGTCCAGGCAGTGATCCTGAAGCAACCCATGTCTTCACGGCTCGCCGTCGCGGCGCCGAGGCGCTCAACCCACGCCGAAGAGCCCAGGATGGACTTGGCGGTGGCCATGCTCCACGCCACCGGCGGCACTCCGACCACTTCCGTGTGCACACGGTAGCGAAAAACGCGGCGAGACGCCCGCCGCTGCCTGTTCCACACGCCGAAGCGGAGCGAGAAATCGCGGGCGTCAAGGGGGTTGGCCACCAGCAGAGTGTCGCGGCCGGCTCGCGAGTCAAACACGAAGAGGAACTCCGCCGGCCGGAAACGGTGGACGGAGAAGCGCCCCTCGAGCGAAGGAAAGCGAGCAAGAACAGCCGGCCATCACCGCCTCGCCGGAGACCGAGCGGCGCGTCCCGGAGACGAAGGCCACCACCCCCAGCCGAAGAGCATGTTCGGCATCATCAACCTCCGGCGACCGGTAAATGACGCACCTTTCCCGCGGGGGCCGCGCCGCTCGAACTCCGCCACCACCTCTTCATCGAACGGACCGCGCCGAGCGGCGGGCGGCGCGCCACGGACGCCGGCGCCGCATCCCGCAGCTCCTGCTCCCTCCTCGGCGCACGGCCAAGGAGGTTCTCCCCACGTGCCGACTCTTCCTGACGGAGCGGCGAGGACTCGCGGATCGCGCGCTCCCTCCGCAGCCCACGCTCATACGGCGTCTCCGACTCCACCGGCTCGTAGACGTGCTCCTCCAGCACGGGCGCCGGCTGCGCGACAAGGCCCAGCCTCTCCTTGACCGGAGCACGCCGCCCAGGGGCGTCCCCAAGACCCAGGCGCTGCCGGGCCGGGACCCTGTATGGCGGCACCGGCGGCGGAGCAGGGCGGCCAGCGGGGGGAGCCACCACCGGAGCCACCGAGGGGGGCGGAGGCGGCGCAACGAGAGCACCGCCCGACCGCGACGCAGCAGGGACCACCGGAGGGGGCGGAGGCGGCGCAACGGGAGCCACCGGAGGGGGCGGGGGTGGCGGCGCGCCAACCGCGACGGCTCCGGGCGCCGTGCACTGCCGCGCGATGTGAGTCTCGCTCTTGCAGTTGAGGCAGCGCCGTGGCCCTTCACACCTTCCAGCCACATGGCCCGGCTCCGCACAGTTGAAGCAGAGGCCGGCCAGGCCCGCCGGCACACCGGCCGGCACCGTCAGGGAAGGCAGAGGCTCACGGCGGCGCTGGCGCTTCGACAGCGGCCTCCTACCACCATCACCACGAACAGCCACACCACCATCCGCCCGCTGCTGCGCAGGGCGAATCACCACAGAGGCCATCTGTCGAACAGGTGGAGGGCGAGCCACCACCGGAGCCACCACCGGAGACGAGGGAGACCCCTCGCGAGCCGGGCTGGGAGTCCCATCCCTCACCACGTCGGAGTAGGAGCGGCGGGACGAGGAGCCCTCCGAATCAAGGAGGTCGTCGTCCTCCTCGTCCACCATGTCGGACCACCGCCTAGATCTTGCCACGGACGCTGCCATGGGGGAGCACGGGGCGGAGGCGGAGACGGCCGCCGGGGAGAGAGGGAGGGGGGCCGCCGCCGGAGGGGCGGGCGGCCGGCGCGCGGAGGGACGGCCGGCGCTTCCTCGCTCACGCTCTCTCCCAGTTCTGTCACTCTAGGGTTCACCTGGCTTTGCTCCTCACATCCATCCCGGTGCCGCCGACCCATATGTACTCGGCGATGATCTTGCCGGTGCAGTCGGAGAGGTCGAGGTTGAGGAGATCAGTGAGCAGAGCCATGGCGGCCGGCGCTCAGCTGGTGCTGACGGTTTCGTTTCTTCTTCTTCCACCGGAGGAAGGAGGAAGAGCAAGGCTGGAGAGGTATTCCGGTGGCAGCCTAGATAGTTCTCTTGGAAATGCAGAGCGAGCGTGTGATTTCAACTGGGGCTAAGATTAAGATATTAGTGAGTGTTGGATTTTATTGGCCCACGCCAACACTTTTCCCTCGACTCTGCTAATCACCATGCAGCGTCCACTTGCTCCATGCTTCGAGATTGGAGAGTTTCAAGCCTGGCAACTTTCGGTTGATCATAAAAAATATAGTCCATTCGTTCCAAAATAACATGCTCAAGTTAACTAATTTTTTTGGGGGGGCGGATGGTGTATGCTGATTCACTGACTTGCTGCATGCATGCGTGATCAAGACATTTGCTTGTCTTTACTTGCGCTAATTATAATCTGCGCTGCATGTGCCCTTAAAACGAGCCATCACCTGTTGTTAATTGATTGGTCTGGTGTGATATTGGGATCAAATCTGCAACTATATAACTGATTGAGAAGCCCATGCACCGGTCAAACGTACACCCTTGACTGGTATCTTTGATTCCTTGGCATCCCTGCCTTGGTTCGGTACTCCCTCCTGACCATAATACAGTGCACATTGGTTTGCGTGAAAGTCAAACTTTACTAATCTTGACCAAATGTATACCGTATTGAAATATACTTCATGTTGAATCAAATCGAATTGATTTGATACTCTAGATGTTAATATTTTTTGGTACAAACTTGATCAAAGTTCACACGGTTTGACTTTCAAAAAAACTTATAGACACTATATTTTGGTATTGTTGAAGGATAGAGAGATATGCGAAATATATTGGATGTTGTATTGAGCCTCTCGGGCGAGTATATATAGTGGTACAGACTTGGAGGCTAAGATAGCTCTTCTAGAGATATGGTAGGTAGAGATTACAAATCCTAGACTACCTAATATACTTATACCAAATATATCTCTAACACTCCCCCGCAGTCGTAGCGGCAGTGACGTGAACAACAGCAGCGTCGCGGACGGTCAGACTGGAGAGAAGCCGAAGGTAGGAACCAACGGGCTGAGACTCCCCCGCAGTCGTAGCGTGCGTCGTGGACGATGTCGCGTCGCGGATTCTTGGACTGTAGAAGAAGCCGAGGTGCTCATGCGAGGTGATAGCCCTTTGTGCCGATGTCGAGGTAGCCGAGAGCATGGTGCTGCAACCTTGATCGAGGGAGCCGCACGAGGGATTGACGTGGTCGATGTCGTGGCCGGGTGCCGGTGTCGATGTAGCCGCAGGCGAGGTGGTGTGCGAGGAGAGTGACGGAGACGCGCCGAGGCAGTCGTGGAGATGGTCGATGCCGAAGTCGATGCAGTCTCGGCCGTCGAGGACGAGGTGCAACTCCGGTTTTGCCAGAACCAGGCGCACGTCGGGGACGAAGGCATACTCCGGTTTTGCCAGAACCGAGTACGCATAGAAGAACTCGGCGGTGACGCGTCGAAGCAGTCGTAGAGGCGATGCCGATGAAGACGTCGTCGAAGCCGATGAAGACGAGGCGCCGGTCCGAGCTTGCCAGCCCGGGGACGCGTCGGGGACGAAGGCACGTACCGGTGTTGCCAGTACCGGGCGTGCGGGGGTAGGGAACATTACTGTTATATTGTGATCCAAATTCCAAGAAGAGGCTAACTTCTGACGAGCGGAGCGAGGCCCGTCGCCGGTAGGCTTAGGCCCGCGGTTCGGATCGTTGCCACCGTCTATATATTTTCCCTGTAAGCCGCCGCTAGGGTTTGGTGTCGCTTCATTGTACACCCACGGCGTTTGTAAACACCACCGAAATAGTGAAGTTTTGCTGGCTGGCGCCCGTGGTTTTTCCCTTGTGTGTTGCAAGGGTTTTCCACGTTAAAATCTCGTGTCCCCTGCAGTGTTTTACTTTTCGTTCTTCGTTTATTGTGCATCTCGATTATAACAATTACAAAGTGCGCGCCATGTCGGAGTAGACTAGTAGAGGAGGTCTCGACGACGGGTGGCGGAGTAGAAGAGCAGGTGGTGTAGTCGGGGAAGAGGCGAGTCTCGACGACGGGTGTCGGAGTAGAGAAGCAGGTGACGTAGTCGGGGAAGAGGCGAGGACGCTGGCGGCAAAGCTGTAGTGTACGAAGACGTAGAAGGCGGCTAACCCAGCGGTGACCAGGGGTGGTCATGCTGGACGCCTAGACGGGCGTTGCGGTGATCGGCGAGCCCAACGCGACCTGAAGTGGTTGGCGAGCCCAGCGGCGACCTGAGGTGCAGGCGCGGCGGCGGTACACGAAGTAGGCGAGGAAGACCCGACGGTGTGACGAAGACCATGCACGGACGGAGGCGACCCGCGCCGAAGAGGCGGCGCTGTGGTGGCCTCGGACGTCGATGCGCGGGGGACGGCGAAGGTGATCGCGTGCGGCGACGCCACAGCCTGAGTGTCCGGTGTAGCTGCAGGGCGCGAGTCGGTGCAGCGGCGGGACGCCACCAGTGACGTACGCGCCTTCTGAGGCGCGTCGTTGGCTAGAAGCGTGGACCAAAGGCGGCGGCGCTGCGACCTGAAGGGGCGACGCAGCGGCAACCCGATGCTCGATCGGTGGTTGGCGCGTGCTCGGGAACGTGTTTGGCGTAGACGTGCGCGGGGTCAGTTGATCAGACTGACGGCGGCACGATACGCGCCATGGCGTGGACGACGCGTAGATCGGAACCGATGGCGCTGCAGAATTGGACGCCTATACTGCCAGATGCACAACTAGAACGGTTGGCCTGGGTCCGGTACCAGCCTGGGCTCAATAGAACAGGTCCACTTTGCAGTGTCAAACGTTAACCAGCATGGCCGTACGTTTGGCATCATGTGCAAGTGCGGCAAGGTTTCTGCTCTGCTCGTTCGAGCAGATGCTTCTGCCGTTCCGCGCCACCGCGTGCATGTGTACCGTAGGCATGGGCACGGAAGCCTAACTCGGATCACTGCTAAAAAAGGCCTATAGATAGAAATATTACTATCGGTGCATCAGCAAATCCATGCGCTGGTGACAAATAGTACCGGCGCACCTATATGTCGCTGCGTCGGTGATGGTGTCTTACTACCGGCGCACAAGCAAAAAAGATGTGCCGGCGATAAAGTTCGAAGAGGACCAGAGCAGGTCAAAAAAATCGAGCCCCTTACCGCCGGCGCATCACCATGTTGCGTCGGCGGTAAGGGCTGCCATCATTTTCCCTCCCCACCCCCACCCCCGACCGCCTTTTCAGTTTTGAAAAAAAATAAAAGAAAATGATAGAAAATTTAAAAAATAAAATCCTTTGAACTGCCCATGTATTATGTAATCTAGCTTTAATGAAAATTTGAAAATATGAATTTCGATATTATGCAAAATGGCGTCATCTTTCGGTAAAACGGGATTTCTGGTTGCATACGACCTTAAAACTTTTTTAAACCAAAATCTATCCACGCGGAATTTCCTATCCGAATTCAACGATCTACAATCGTTTGGAAAAAAAAAGGATTCGTCAATTGGAAAACAGAAACAGGACTTTTTTCAGGTTTAAAATTTTGATAAAAAAAGAAAAAAATTACCCCCGGCGCACCACCATACTAGGTGCACCGGCGGTAAGCGGTACTATATATTCAAGCCGACCCTCCTCTCTCTTCTCCATCCTCACTTCTCCCCTTCTCCTCTTTCCCTCCTCCTCTTCTCCTTGCAATACTCACCGAAGGCCTCCTCTTCCTCCTTCTCCTCCTCCTCCTCCTCCTCCTCCTCCTCCTCCTCCTCCGGTGACATCCCTCCTCCACCTCGGGCCTCCTCCTCCTCCGGCGTGAGCTCCTCCTTCTACTCCACCTCGGGCTTCCTCCTCCTCCTCATCCTCCACCTCCGGCCGACTCCTCCTCCTCCTCAACCTCCACCTCCACCTCCGGCCAACTCCTCCTCCACCTCCGCGTCCACGTCCACCTCCGGCCTACTCCTCCTCCACCTCCACCTATACCCCCGGCCTAATCCTCCTCCACTTCCACCTCCACCTCCGGCCTACTCCTCTTCCTCATCCTCATCCTCATCCTTCTCCTCCTACTCCTACATCGGCGCGGCAACGACAGCAAGGTGGCCCACAGTAACACGCAAAACGAACCCGAGATCTAGATCTAGATCGGTTTTTTTTTGTTTCTAGGATAACTTACTACCGGCACACTAGGTAGGTGCGCTGGGGATAACTCGTCTTACCACCGGCGAACAAGCTGGTGCGCCGGCAGTACCTCGTTATCACCGGCCCGTTCTCACCGATGGGCGCTGGTGCGCCGGCAGTAGGCAAATTTGGTGCGCCAGCAATAAGCGTTTTCCTGGTAGTGGATGCAGTCGGCACCGGTGCACGCGAGGGTGAGGAGTTCTTTTTCTACCTAAAAAACCATTTCTCAAACTCTAAATTACTTATAGCTCCTCCCAAATCTTAAGAGTTTTGCTTTAGTGCCCCTCTTTAAAACTTTGGCACCGAATGGATGGCCAGATCTCCCGATACGTCTTTCTTACGATGCTCGGGGACTACCTTTTCCTTTCAACTTTGGTGTGTGTGTGGGGCGGGGCATGTCGTCGTGGGGAAACAACAGATGCTATAGGATGGCTTAAGTTGGGGCTGAATGTGCGCTAGAGGATCCGGGGGAGGGTGTTGTTAACAAGGGAAAGAGAGATGAAAAGAAACCGGTATGTATTCCTTAACTTGGCCCTTGGCCAGAGGTAGAAGATGTACAATACACAATTTTTAGTCATGGACGAAAGCTTCTTCAAAATCGAGCCAGCCATTTATGCTTCCCTTTGGCAAATTGTTAAGCCAAATACGTGCCGGTCCTACTAGGATGGACGATATGATTCTCACCGCCCAACGCCGGGTTCCTCCGCCAGCTGCGGTTCCTCCATCTCCAACGAAGTATACCGCTATCACATAGTCCGCCAGCCAATCTTCCGACTTGGTGGTGCCATCGTATGTTTTTGTGTCACGGGGCAACTGAAAGTTGCGTACCGGTGTTCTTCCCTCATGATCCGCGGGCCAAAGAATTTCGGACCCGGCGGACCCTCAGCCTCGACCAATTCGGATAGATATACTCTGTCCAGCCTATGCCTCGCATCCCGGTCTGGCAGACATCTTTCTCCAACACGTTCTCCCAATGGGTTCCGGTATGCACCGACCCTTGCCATTCCGGAATCGGCTTCATCGTAACGTTCCTGTACTGCGGCTTTTCCCTGCCGGTACCTTGGTGGAGGCATTTCCTCCTCAGCATAAGCTGCTCTTGCCGCTCGATAATTTTGTCCGGTTTCTCCTTTACCGGCATAAGCGTTTCCGGCGTAGACATTTCCGGCGTAGCCACGACCTGCCCCTTGGCTTTCTCTACCGGTATCGTGTTGCCCGACTTGTTATTTTCCGGCCAGAACCGGATCATACACAGTCATCTACTGCGCATTTGCATCATTTTCTCTTCTGTCAGGATGGGGGGACGATGCCTGCCCATGTGACTTGCTTCCGGCATTTCTTGCCGAACGCACTGATTTTGACGATAGAGCTGCTCTGTTGATGCGAGCCAGCTCCAGGTTTTGTGCCTCAATCATATCAAGCAACTCTCTTACTCGATCTTGCTGCTTTGCTAAAGCCTCGCCTGAAAGCGAGTCACACATCTCTACTGCAGCCCTAGCAGCTTTTATTGTTTTATCCGGACTACTGTACTTAGGTTTCTCTACCATGCTCAAAGATACCGACGCACTTTTGCCGGAAAGCACTTCCCGGCGCAAGTCCTGCTCTAGATTGCGACCCATAAGCCGGTTTCCCGCTGCTCTAGTTGGGTTTGCGCTAACAGAAGCAAAAGCCATTGGCAGTGTTATACTCACGTAGGGTTAGGTTGAGCTCTTGCTGGGCCTTGACGATGTTCGCTGCACCGGAGAGCAGCATCTGCCGCTGCGCCTCCAGTTCGGCTTGAGCTGCGGCGGGGTCGATGTTCTGCGCGATGGGAGTAGCCAACACGCTCATGGCCGCTTGGAGCGGGGTCGCTTCCGGTGGCGCGGTAGATGTTCCGGCGAAGACCTCGTCACGCTCGGTCGGCGGTTTAGCCGTGCGCGTGGACTTGGTCTGCCCAGCGCCCTCCACAACAGCTTCTTTGCCGGCGCCTCCTACGCCAGCCATCAGCACCTCCACGCTGCCAGTGGCGCGGTCGGAGCACGGCCCGCAAGTTGGTGAAGACCTTGGCGGATCTGGCGCCACCAGCACCAACGAGGGGTACTGGCGCTCCTTCACGGTGCCGAGGTAGATGCGGTGGTTGCCGAACTCGATGATGCGGCCGTTCTGCGGGTAGCGGCCACCGTTGGCGAAGCAACCCGCGTTGTCGTCGATGAAGTCCAGCGAGCCGAGGCGGTAGACGAGGCCAGAGACCACACGCTCGCCGGACACGGTGAGAAGGCCCGCCCGGATATGAACTCCAGCAAGCGCAGCTGCTGGCCCCATGGTGGGCGCCAACTGTCGTCGTGGGGAAACAACAGATGCTATAGGATGGCTTAAGTTGGGGCCGAATGTGCGCTAGAGGATCCGGGGGAGGGTGTTGTTAACAAGGGAAAGAGAGATGAAAAGAAACCGGTATGTATTCCTTAACTTGGCCCTTGGCCAGAGGTAGAAGATGTACAATACACAATTTTTAATCAAATGATCTCCTAATGGAACCCTCCCGCGCAGGGGTGTGCCCCCTCTCCATATATAGGGGAGAGGGTGGCTTACAAGGCAAGAAACCCTAATGGAATCTAGGATGAGCTAAGCTACTTTATAAAACTACTTTGGCCTGTATGGCACCGGTTATGACTTTAAACAGGGAGCAGTGACCTCCACCGGTATCTTTTACGTCATCATCTTGCTTTGGCGCCAGGGCTTCGTTTAAAGCTGAAGTGTTTCGCTCATCCTTGTCCTCTAGTCCTTGATGGAATCTTTGACCAATGTGCCGATAGGCTACAGTGACCCCTGGTTACGGTTTGCCGGTACCTTTACGTCTGGTTCCGGTACCTTCACACTTAGCCGCACCGCCTCTTAGAGCCAGTACTTCGGTATACCCCTCTGGGGATACCGGTTCGTACCAACTCCGATTAGCTGAACATAACCTTAGACTCCGGATCACTCTGTGATCCGGTTTACCACTACCATAATATGGCTAACTTGCCATACTCTTGGCCTACCGGGGGCCATCCCCCCGACAGGGCACGCACCGCAAACGTTAAAACTTCTATGGTTACGCCATTTTGAATGACTTTACTAGTGTAGACATGCTATTTAGTTTGGCTAGTTCGCATTGAGTCCATCCATGCATCTAAAATGGTGTGACCTAATTGAAGTAGCCAAACAAGGCGTGTGTGTCTTAGCTATTTGTGATCCATCTTTGACAAAAATGGCTAAGTCCGGTGATTTAAACTAGCCATCCAACATGGCGTGAGTACAAAAGTCCATGGAACATTTAAATTTTTGAGAGAGGCAAAAGTGGTTTAATTTTTTAGAAAAAAGGTCAAAGAACTTGAGGGTGAGCGGTAGCTCATTGCTGGTGGTCGGACGGCCGTAGGTCGAGCAGAAAGTAAGTTATATTAAGTTACATTAAGCTATAACTTTTAGAACTTACTAGTGTAATTTTTTTATTTTTATCTTTCTATACAGATTATAAATGCATATATTTAAGTTTCAGACGTTAAACACACATACATGCACCCATTATCTACGTGCAAGTTTTTCTCGAAATTTATAAAATCCGAAAACATGATTTTTAAAAATACATCGCCTTTTTCTACAGGCCCCACATCTTCACATTGGTGGGCAAAAGCGAGTTCATCGGCTCCGAAAATTCCTCTAGTACATTTTATGGAGAAAGAAACAAACCTACAGTCAACGTCTCGTCCATGCATGCATGCGAATCACCGCTTCCTTTTCCGACGGTGTGCGTGTGCAAAAACCTGCTGCTTTTATACAATACGACTTACGAGTTTTTATAGGTATTTGTGTACAAGGAATATAAATATATACGGTATGGATTCAACTTGTAGACACACGTCATCTTTACCACAACCGGCCGGGGACAAACGAGTGGCTCTTTTGATGAGCGCGCGTGTACGAGGTGATGTGACGCTAACACGCTCGCACGATTAGCTAGCTTAGCTAGCATTGCTTACGTGACTAGCTGTAGTAGTCCCCTCATCGTGTCTAACCAAATAGGCACTACTCTACTTGTTAATGAATTCTTTTTTGAAATGTGTTAATTAATTGTTAGAAGTGTACTTAGTTGAAGCGAGCAGACAGCACTGGTCCAAATTTAGAGTTCGTACACGCACGCGATCGATGGGCCAGGGCGAATATTGTTTGAAGAATCGAGCTAGCAGCCGGCGGGGCCGTGCTGTGTCGTGTGCTGGTGAGGTGCTTTTATTTGTGCTACTTTTCAAATTCAAATACAATCAAATAAACACAAAACTTTATTTATGCTCACAATCCAAGTTGCCAAAATAATCACTTCAGTACTTAGCAACGTGGAGGAACATGTCGTTTCCAGTGACACGACAAACTGAGCCAATGTTCAAACAAATGCACAATGTGGACAGAAAATCAAATGATCAGCAAAGTAGTCTATGCTTAGAGAAGAGCAGCCAGACTATCCACAATGTTTTGGAAATCGAGTAATCGACTCAGATCAGATGGTTAAGTGCGTTGAGCGACCACCAACTCCAAGTTAACACTAAAGAGATTTAAGATACATAGTACACAATAAATTATAAAAGTATGATGACAATGAAAATGTCAGTACTATTGCTAAAATCAGAGGTTACACAGTTACACTTAGAGTATCTTTTTGGTGGTTGTGCAGGAGGATCGGAGTTGTGAAAATGGAAATTTAGGCATGATTGGGCAATCAATCGCATCGCCCCTCATTCCAAAGTTTTGCCCTGCCTGCCGCCACTGCTTCTTTTTTGATGCTCCATCTCCGTTTTACTACCTTTTCTTCCCTTTGGAAAGTCCCAAATCCTCCCTCCCCCTCCCTCCGCCGCCCCGGTAACTCCGCCGTTCATCTCACCTCGCGCAGCCCCCGGTAGGCGGTAGCTGCCATTGCCGGGGTGGCGTCAAAGGGCAGCCAAAGCAGCGCGCGCTACGACCATTTCTTTAAGGACTTGTGCTCCCATCAATTGAGAGTTGTGCATCTTCACATAGAGAGGGTTACATAATACTCTCCTCAATTAAACCACTAGTTTGTTCTTCCTAGGTCCTAATTCACGGGATCTCCGATCACAAAGGTTGGGTTGCCACTATGGTGTAACATCAACGGGTCTCAAACCCATCTCCCTCGATGCACTTTCTATCACATTACGTGATAGTCCCTTTGTAAAGGGATCTGCCGGGTTTTTGTCTCGTTTGAATATATGTAACGGTTATTACTCCGGAGTTTCGCAATTTCCCGACAGACTTCAAACGTCTCTTGACGTGTCTTGATGACTTCGCGTTATCCTTAGAATTGTTCACTTTGACAATTACAGTTTGATTGTCACAATTCAAAAGGATTGCCGGAACAGGTTTTTCAACCACGGGCAAGTCCATCAAGAGCTCACGCAACCATTCCGATTCAACGATGGTTGTGTCTAAAGCAGTAAGTTCTGCTTCCATAGTTGACCTCGTCAATATGGTTTGCTTACAAGATCTCCATGACACTGCGCCACCTCCAAAGGTAAATACATACCCACTTGTGGCGTACATATCAACTACATCTGAGATCCAATTCGAATCACTATATCCTTCAAGCACGATTGGGTGCCCCGAATAGTGAATCCCATAACTCATTGTACCACATAGGTAGCGCATGACCCTATCAAGTGCATGCCAATGATCAGTACCCGGGTTTGACATGAACCTACTCAACTTGCTAACAGACAAAAGAGATGTCGGGTCTAGTCGCGCTCGCTAAGTACATGAGTGAGCCAACGATCCGAGAGTATCTCAATTGATCTATGGCAATCCTCCGGTTCTTGCGTAGTGTCACACTCGGGATCATAAGGTGTTGAAGAAGGCTTGCTATCAATATAGCCGAACCGGCTCAAGATCTTCTCAACATAATGGGATTGCGTTAGAGTAATCCCACTCTCGTTCTTAATCAGCTTGATGTTCAGAATCACATCGGCTTCTCCCGGATCTTTCATATCAAAGCTCTTTGACAAGAAAGACTTGACCTCGTGTATTACTTTCATGTTTGTACCAAAGATCAGAATATCATCCACATACAAACATAGTATAACACCTTCGCCCCCACCATGGCGATAGTAAACGCACTTGTCAGCCTCATTGACAACAAAGCCTACAGAAGTTAAAGTTCTGTCAAACTTCTCATGCCATTGCTTAGGTGCTTGTTTTAGGCCATATAAAGATTTCAGCAACTTGCACACCTTTCTTTCTTCACCTTTTACTACAAACCCATCGAGCTGATCCATATAGATTTCCTCTTCCAACTCTCCATTAAGGAAAGCTGTCTTTACGTCCATTTGATGAACGATAAGACCATAGGAGGCAGCCATGGATAGTAGTACTCGAATGGTGGTAAGTCTAGCGACAGGTGAATAGGTGTCGAAGTAATCTTCGCCTTCTCTCCGTGTGTAGCCTTTCGCTACAAGCCGTGCCTTGTACTTTTCAATAGTACCATCAGGTCTTAGCTTCTTCTTGAACACCCATTTGCAGCCTACTGGCTTGCATCCATGGGGTCGTTCTGACAACTCCCAAGTTCCATTAGAAAGAATCGAGTCCATCTCATTATGGACAGCTTCTTTCCAGTCATCCGCATCCGGTGATGCATATGCCTCTCGCAATGGACGTGGGAGTATCATCCACAAGGTACACAATGAAATCATCACCAAAGGATTTTTCAATCCTTCGTCTCTTGCTCCGTTTAGGAGCTTCATTGTCATCCTTCTCAGTAACATTCTCATGTGATTGTTCAAAATACTCATTAGATGTACTGGACTCAGGAATTATCTCAGTAGAAATTATAGCAATGCTATGCATATCTTTCATAGGAAACATGTTCTCAAAAAATGTTGCATCACGAGATTCCATAATAGTATCAACATGCATATCAGGTACCTCGGATTGAACTACTAAAAATCTATATCCTACACTCCGCGGAGCATAACCTAGAAAGATACAATCCACTGTCTTTGGTCCAAGTTTGCGCTTCTTAGTAATTGGAATATTGACTTTCGCCAAACATCCCCATGTGCGCAAATACGAAAGTGATGGTTTTCTCCCAGCCCACTCCTCGTAAGGGGTTTTATCTTTATTCTTGTTAGGAACTCTATTCAGGACATGACATGAAGTCAATAAAGCCTCCCCCACCATGCCTTTGATAAACCAGCGGTGGCTAACATGGAATTCACCAAGTCGGTCAGCGTGCGGTTTTTCCTCTCGGCAACCCCGTTTGATTGGGGTGAATAGGGAGGCGTCCTCTCATGAATAATGCCATGTTCCTCACAGAATTCATCAAAGATTTTAGGAAAATATTCGCCACCACGATCCGACCTAAGACGCTTGATCTTTCTCTCTAGTTGATTTTCAACTTCAGCCTTATAAATTTTAAAGTAGTCTAAAGCTTCATCTTTAGTTCGCAACAAATAAACATAGCAAAATCTAGTCGCATCATCAATCAATGTCATGAAATATCTCTTTCCACCTTTTGTCAACACACCATTCATCTCGCATAGATCGGAATGTATGAGTTCTAGAGGTGCCAAGTTTCTCTCCTCGGCCGCCTTGTGAGGCTTCCGAGGTTGCTTTGATTGCACACAACTATGGCACTTAGAACCTTTGGCAATGGTGAAATTCGGAATTAAACTTAAACTGGATAGCCGAGACATTAAACCAAAATTAATGTGACATAAACGAGAATGCCAAACACTGGTAGCATCACTAACATTGCCACAAATATGGTTCACAGACTTATTACTGAAATCAGAAAGCGAAAAGCGGAACAAGCCTCCGCACTCATAGCCTTTACCAATAAATTGTCCAAACTTGGAGACAACTACTTTATTCGACTCTAAGACAACCTTAAACCCATCTCTGCATAGAAGGGAACCGCTAACGAGATTCTTGTTCATAGTAGGGACATGCTACACGTTCCTCAGCTGCACGATCTTCCCCGAAGTGAACTTCAGATCTACCGTGCCAACACCACGAACGAAGCATGTGACCCATTCCCCATCAAGACGGAAGAATCCCGGGCGACCTGGTAAGAAGTGAACATGGATATGTCGGCACACACATGAACATTAGCACCCGTATCAATCCACCAACATGGAGATTGAAATACCGAAAGAACGAGTAAAGAGATTACCGTACCCATCGACATTGCTAGCGGTCACCGTGTTGACTTGCCTCGCCTTTTTCTTGCGGTCTGCCCTCTCCGGACGAGTCCTTGGAAAAGTGGCCGGTCTCTCCACATGTAAAGCAGCTCGGATCTGCTTTGTTTATCATCTTCTTCTTCTTGAAGGTTGTAGTCTTCATAGGCTTATTGAAGGAGGGCTTGTTATTCCCTTTGTTCTTGCTTGTAGGGTTTCTTCTGCACCATGTTGGCGCTAGGCCGACCCTCTCCTTTCTCGGTATTATCCTTAGCCCGAGCTTTCTCCTCAACATCAAGAGATGCTATCAGATTTTCAACCGATATCTCCCTGTCTCTTGTGTTTGAGAGTTGTGGCAAAGTTCCTCCATGAAGGGGGCAACTTGGCGATGATGCATCCAGCCACAAACTTGTCGGGTAAGGCACACTTAAGGAGTTCAAGCTCTTTCGCAATGCACTCGTATCTCATGAGCTTGTTCGACTACGTAACGGTTGTTAACCATCCCGATGTCATGGAAGCTCTCCATGATGTACGAGTTCACTTGCTCGCATCGGTTGCACCGAACTTAGCATTCGGTGCATCCCGCAGCTCTTTACCATCCGTTAAGTGCATGTACACATCACACAGACGATCAGCAAGAATACTTAGAACGCATCCGACGAAGAGAGTATTGCTTTCCTTGAACTTGTTCTGATCTTGGTCAGATATAGTTCCTTCAGGTAAACCCTTAGCAACATCGAACACTTTCAGATGAGTAAGCGAGAGCATGGCCTTATACTGCCATCTCTTAAAGTGCACACCGGTAAACTTATCCGGCCTCAGTGCATCAGCAAATCCAGCCATTGTTAACTCAGGAAATTGCCTACAATTAGGTTTTTGGATTGTTGGATAATTAGGCACAATTTCCATGATTAATTCCAGAATATTAAGCATGACGACGAGTAACTACTAACATGTGAAACTCGAACATACTAGATGTAGTGATCAACATGAACAGGTAGCATAGCAAACGAGTACAACATCCATCGCTAAACAGATCGAGATATGTCGCACGTACCGATCTGGTGGAGGTGGCGGTGGAGGTGTAGCAGATGATGTCGCTGCAGTAACGTTATTGATGACAACGTTGTTGACGACAGGGACGACGGGTCGAAGTAGATGGCGTTGAATACGACGGTAGGCAGCACCGCCCGACTTGGACGGAAGACGACCCGTGATGAAGAGCTTGAGCAGTCGCGCAAAGCGCTTCCCAAAAACCTAATTCGCCCTCTCCCGTACAGGATCGCAAGGACGAGCGGTTCCGGTGACCTGCTCTCCCGTTCGCCGATGCACGTCGGCTCGCGGGATGGAGTAGGCTACGATGGCGGCGCAAGCAGAGAGAGGTGGAAACCCTAACTCGTGTATTTGATATGTTTCTGCGGTAGCCGGGCAGGAGATTATATAGGCTCGGGAAACCCTAGGCAACGTGTCGCACGAACGTTGCCCACGATCCGATCCGGGAGCGACCCGAACCGACTAACTGCGACGCGTCCGTCTAGGACTCTGTTCGTTTTCCTGAGCTGCAAAAAGTAAGGAAAGTCTCGGCTCGAGGCTCAATCCACTCACCACGAGCGCGGCGCGCGTCGTGTCGAGTCGAGTCGAGTCGAGTCGAGTCGAATCGAGCGAGGAGGAGGAGGAGCGCGCATATAGCACTCCTATTCTCACTCACTTACTAGTGGTGGAACAACCCACCTTATAAGGTGGTCTAACTTCCTCCCAACTTTCCATGTGGGACTAAACTTCCCACCTCTTGCCACTCCCTAGTGAGCTGCCACCAACTGGGCTCAAACTCACAAGGCTGCCACTATGTGGGCTTTGAGATTTATAGGAAAAACTGAAATCTAATTTGGGCCACTAAAAGTGGGTCCAATATTTCAACAAATGTGTTAATTAATTGTTACAACTGTACTTAGTTGAAGCGAGCAGACAGCCCTGGTCCAAATTTAGAGTTCGTACACGCACGCGATCGATGGGCCACGGCGAATATTGTTTGAAGAATCGAGCTAGCAGCCGGCGGGGCCGTGCTGTGTCGTGTGCTGGTGAGGTGCTTTTATTTGTGCTACTTTTCAAATTCAAATACAATCAACTAAACACGAAACTTTATTTATGCTCACAATCCAAGTTGCCAAAATAATCACTTCAGTACTTAGCAACGTGGAGGAACATGTCGTTTCCAGTGACACGACAAACTGAGCCAATGTTCAAACAAATGCACAATGTGGACAGAAAATCAAATGATCAGCAAAGTAGTCTATGCTTAGAGAAGAGCAGCCAGACTATCCACAATGTTTTGGAAATCGAGTAATCGACTCAGATCAGATGGTTAAGTGCGTTGAGCGACCACCAACTCCAAGTTAACACTAAAGAGATTTAAGATAAATAGTACACAATAAATTATAAAAGTATGATGACAAGGAAAATGTCAGTACTCTTGCTAAAATTAGAAGTTACACTTAGAGTATCTTTTTGGTCGTTGTGCAGGAGGATCGGAGTTGTGAAAATGGAAATTTAGGCATGATTGGGCAATCAATATCAATCGCATCGCCCCCTCATTCCAAAGTTTTGCCCTGCCTGCCGCCACCACTTCTTTTTTGAGCGAGACGAGACGAGATGCTCCATCTCCGTTTTACCTTTTCTTCCCTTTGGAAAGTCCCAAATCCTCCCTCCCTCTCCCTCCGCCGCCCCGGTAACTCCGCCGTTCACCTCACCTCGCGCAGCCCCCGGTAGTTGCCATTGGCGAGCGAGCTTCTGTACCGAGGTGGCGTCAAAGGGCAGCCAAAGCCGCGCGCGCTACGACCGCTCCGTCCGTCCATTTCTTTAAGGACTTGTGCTCCCTTCACTCCCCGCACGACCACCCCGGCCTACCACCACTCCACCACCTCTCCCGCCCCGTCCGCCCGCTCCTGCCGGACTCTGCCTCCTGCGCCGCCGCCCACCTCCATTGCACTTGCACCCAAGCAAGCCATCCCCGCCTTCAAAACTCTCTCTTTCCGCCGGGAGCGCTCCGGCGGCGGAGTCGGGGAGATTCCATGAGAGCCCGGCGAGGACCAGCTCCATGACGACCGGACGCCGCTCGCCCATGGAATGGCAGATCCCGGCCTCGACATCGACAAGGTCAACCTCCATTCCCCTCCGCAGCCCTCTCTTCTCCTCCTCCCTCTGCTATCCTGCAAAATGCCAATGCGGGAGCGCGGGGAAGGAGCCCCGTGATTATGGCGGATATTGGAGTCTTCTATTTTTGGAGCATTCCTCGCGGAGGTTTTGAGCCGGTGGCGCTGGAGCTTAATTGCTGGGATTTTGAGGTGTCCGCCCTTGCTTCCTGCGACCGCCACGGGTTTGTTGCATTTGGAGCTGGAGATCCCGGGAGGATCCTGGTACTAGTTCCTGCAGTGCAGGAGTTCATAGTAGTAGCAGATTCCGATTTCGAGTTGGGGATTTCGTTCTTGGCTCCATTTTCACCCACCGCAGCTCCCGGCTCCAGTAATTTTGGGATGGATGTGGTATCCTCCTCAAAGATCAGTCTGGTTTTAAATCTGGAAATAGATGAAGTTGAATGTCAAGGTTTTGTGTAGCGACCTGCTTGGTGCAGGGCTTACATGTATTGCATTGCATCATCCTGAATGAATGGATGATAATCTCTGCTCACAAACTTAGAACTACCAGGAGTATGTCAATGCTGCTCTTCGGAAGCAGGACTAGCTCCAGTAGCACCATTGTTTCTACCACCATGTAGGCTGCTGCCTGGCGTTCTACACCTCTGCTGGTCACCAAAAGATTCCTGATATCTCCCCCCTTTTTTTAGAAACTCTCATATCAGTAAATGGATTCATGATGCTGGCAAAGCATGCTATAGACTGTAGGTGTTGCCCTCCATGTGACCCCAGGAACACAAAAAACAATGAAGAAAACAAAGCTACGGACAAGGGTTTTCCTTTAGTTGGTTTTGTTCCCAGGGAAATGGACAAAAACACACATGGAACTTTCCCATTAGCATCGGTCCTGTCAAACTTTGGAGTGCAAAAACTAGCACATCCCTAGGAGATATTCTGAATTCCGATGGGGGAGCTTTCGTTATATGTTTTGACTCACGCTATGCACCATTTACTCTTTGTAAAAAATGCACCATTTACTGGACTTGGTTCATCCTCGTGAATTTGCCAGGCGCTTATTGCTTTGAAGAAAGGCACCCAGCTGCTTAAGTATGGTCGCAAGGGGAAGCCCAAGTTTACTCCCTTCAGACTATCCAATGTAAGTTTTTTAAACAGATGTTGCAGTATGCTCTAATTCCTTCTAACTGTCTTCGTGCGTGATGGCTTCATAGTTTTTAAAAAATTGATCTTGACGAATGACTTTTGAATTTTATGGTCTGACCTGACTCGTCGTGGTTTTGAAAGGCCTTTTGCTCATTTGTGGTTCGTGGAACTGGTGCAGAACTCTTACAAAGCTTGTTTGCAATAAGGGTTTTGCTTCTTCTGAAAAAGAGAAATGTCTAAAAAATGGAAACTACTTTTAAAATATGCAATGTGAGAGCAGAGTGCAGTTTAAACTGTTTCTGCAGATATTATATGCAGTTAAGAGATTCCTTTCATATGGTCTGCAGGATGAATCAACTCTTATCTGGGTCTCAAGTAACCAAGAGAAAAGTTTAAAACTAGCTTCTGTGTCCAGAATTCTCTCAGGACAAAGAACGGTAAGGACATTCTAAACAGTATGGTCATATTCTATTTGAAGTCTTTGATGTTTCAACATTTATTCTTTCAGCTGGTTTTCCAACGTTTTCTGCTCCCTGAGAAGGACCATTTATCTTTCTCACTCATATATAAGGATGGCAAGCGATCCCTCGATCTGGTACTACAACGAGAAACAATTTATTACTATTCCCTCTCTTCTGTTTCTTAATAAATATCAACTAATTAATTCTGATCTTGTTTCAAAGATCTGCAAGGATAAGGTGGAAACACAGGTGTGGTTTACATGCCTTAACGCATTGATATCTCCAGGACAGCACGGATCTCAAACCCAACACGCTGGTGAAATGCGCAGTGCTGCCCTTTCTTTTGATGTAAATCTCTGCTTCAACACAGCTTACTTCTATGCAAGTTTTTATTATCGTAACTAACACAATCTTGAGCGCTTATCATTACTTGAGTAAATGATTTCATATCGTTTGAACTACTGTTATCTTTTTGGGCAAAGCTATCAGTACTTTTCCGGCAGTCTCAGTTCTAGTTCTGTTGCTGTGATTAACTATCGGTCCAGTATCAACCTCTTATGCTGCAGTATAATTTTCTTGACTGTTGTTGCACAAAAGCAACACACATTTCTGATGCTAATAGCATGATGGCATAACAGAAAAACTATTCTAATAATTCTACCCAATGGAGCTGATTTGTTTGATGGTCACTTTTTGTCCGATGTTCTTTTTAGAGTTTTTACTGCTACTAACATAAATTGTGCTTTATGTTAGTCAATTACCTGAAATGCACTCATGTAGTTTAGAAAATTTTGAATTTGTTCCTTATCTTTTTTCAAGTGCGTCATTCACTTTCTACTCGTGTAGAAAATAGGTGAACCACACCTTTACAACATGATAAGCCAGGCTTCTGAACTTTTCTGCTATAATTTGTTTCAGGTTGGCAGAGAAAGTAGCCTAAGCAGTAGCTCCACATTTACCTCGGATTCCTTTGAGAACAAGTTGAGCTCAGCAAATTCCAAGGACCGTTCTTCTGGAGAATATACATATTCAGAAAGGACTGATGTGTCAGATATGCAAGTGAAAGGCTCGTCATTGGATATTCGAGTCAGTGTTTCCAGTGCTCTCAGCACATCCAGCCATGGTTCTGGTGGTGAAGATTCTGAATCGTTTGGGGATGTTTATATCTGGGGAGAAGTCATGTGTGATACCGGGTCTGATGGAAACACACACTCCCCTGGTGCAAGTACTGATATTCTTGTGCCGAAGCCCTTAGAGTCAAATGTAATGCTTGATGTCAGTTATGTGGCTTGTGGTGTGAAGCATGCTGCACTCGTTACAAGACAGACAGAGGTATTTTCGTGGGGAGTAGAGTGCAGTGGGCGGCTCGGTCATGGGGCTAGTACAAGCATTTTTCAGCCATGTCTACTCGAGTCATTGTCAGCCTACAATGTAGAAATAATTGCTTGTGGCGAATTCCACACCTGTGCTGTTACTGCAACAGGCGATCTTTACACCTGGGGAGACGGTACCCACAACGCTGGACTCCTTGGTCATGGTAGTACCGTGAGCCACTGGATCCCAAAAAGAGTTTCAGGTCCTCTGGAAGGCCTTCATGTGTCCACTGTCTCCTGTGGTACATGGCATACAGCTTTGATAACCAGTTCTGGGCAGTTATACACATTTGGTGATGGCACGTTCGGCGCCTTAGGTCACGGGAATCGAGAGACTATCTCGTATCCAAAGGAAGTGGAGTCTTTGAAGGGTCTGAGGACGATTTCTGTTTCATGTGGGGTGTGGCATAGTGCTGCTGTTGTTGAGGTTATCATGACGCAGTCAAATGCTTCATCTGGAAAGTTATTTACCTGGGGAGACGGAGACAAATATCGCCTTGGGCATGGTGACAGGTCCTCAAAACTCAAGCCAACTTGTGTGCCCTCACTGATAGATTACAACTTCCATAAGTCTGCATGTGGCCATACTCTCACGATTGGGTTGACTACTTCAGGGCACATGTTTACCGTAGGGAGCTCAGTTTACGGACAGCTTGGCAATCCAAATAATGATGGAAGGTATCCACGTCTAGTTGAAGAGAAGGTCGGGGGCGGTGGTGTTGTGGAGGTTGCTTGTGGGTCTTACCATGTTGCCGTATTGACAAATACAGGTGAAGTTTATACTTGGGGCAAGGGCGCAAATGGAAGGTTGGGTCACGGTGATATTGCAGATCGTAAGGTGCCTACACTTGTCGAGGCTTTAAGGGATAGGTCTGTGAAGCGCATTGCTTGTGGATCAGGCTTTACGGCCGCAATTTGTCAACATAAATGGGTGTCCGGGATGGAGCAGTCTCAGTGCTCAGCATGCAGACAGCCATTTGGGTTCACTCGGAAGAGGCACAACTGTTACCACTGTGGCTTAGTACACTGTCATTCGTGCAGTTCAAAAAAGGCGCTAAGAGCAGCATTGTCTCCAAATCCTGGAAAGCCATACCGTGTATGTGATTCGTGTCATGTGAAGCTAAGTAAAGTTATGGATTCTGGTGTCGGTTATAGCAGGAACAATATACCTCGCATACCGGGTGATACCAAGGCTGAGAGAATGGAAACAAAAGCAAACAGAGCAGCGTCAATTACTAGTTCAGATATGATCAAGAGTTTAGATGTAAAGGCAGCAAAGCAGACAAAAAAGTTTGACTATTCGCCACAGTTCCCTGCAATTTGGCAGCTAAACGACATCCCTTTCATTGGATCAGGTGATCTGCACAATACAGGTTCGACAGTGACAAACGCATACCCCATTGGTGCCAGATATATACTTCACAATTTTTAAGAATGCCATATCTAACTTCTTTGAGCGCCTTGTCTTCAGAAAGCTTCGAGAGTCTGAGGGATGCGAATGAACTTTTGAAGCAAGAGGTTCAAAAACTAAAAGATGAGGTTTGCTTGGTTCTGTATATTTCTTGAAACAACTATAAACGACAGTGGAAATTAGTCCTTATGCTTGTCTCTGAATTAGGTTAATTGCTTGAGACAGCAACGAGAACAACAAGACACGGAGTTGCAGAAGTCGGAGGCAAAAGCCATTGAGGCAGCGACCCTTGCTGCAGAAGAGGTGTCCAAATCGAAGGCTGCAAAAGAGGTCATAAAGTCGCTAACGGCACAGGTGATATTTCGAAATTAACTGTACTAGGTGCATGTTATTGTGGTAGCTTTGTCTCTTTCCTTCTTTGCACCTTTTTTGTATTAATGATTCGTCCAAGCCACAAGAATAAGGTTCAGTAATATCAACAGGTAAAAGAAATGGCAGAGAGGCTTCCTCCAGTAGATTCTGACATGAAGCCACCACGGCTTGGGTATCTACCTGGTGTAGTTTCTTCTGAAACGGGGAGAGAAGGTCAGAAGAGATACGATCCAGGAGGCATTCCTTATCCCCAAACACCGACTTCTGCTGCTTCTGCTCGGTTCAACGGGCTGCCTCCCCAAGCCCATCAAATAATCAACCCCAGTGACAACATGATGGCTCCACATGACAGCATGTTTGAGAACTTCAACAAGAGCAGGGATTTCCCGGCCGCACAGCAGAGGACGAATGGTGGGATGGCGGGGCATCGTCCGAGATCAGAGGATTTTGATCGGCGGGAAACGGAACGGTTCCAGATAAACCTGCAAGGCTGGAACATGAGAGAGTCCAGTTCACCTGGTAACCAAGTTGAGGCGGAGTGGATAGTGCAGTTTGAACCTGGGGTGTACCTGACTCTGGTTTCTCTTCATGATGGAACCAAAGAGCTGAAAAGAGTGCGGTTCAGGTAGGCATTGCAATGGATATGGAGCATTCTTTTGCTTGGAAGTTGCCATGAGGAACCTGACCTGACGTTTGAGTATCTTTTTTTTTTATTGCAGCCGGAGAAGATTTGGGGAACATCAAGCGGAGTCGTGGTGGAGCGAAAACCATGAAAGAGTTTACGACAAGTACAACGTGAGGAAAACCGACCGGATATCTTCTGTAATGACGTCTTAGTACTTGCACCCGTGTTCTGCTAGATGTCCAAACTGGCAGAACCAAAAGCAACAGCAGCATGCCGACTTCTCGTCACCCATCTCATGGTTCAGGAAAAGCGGAACTGCAACAATCCAAGCAGCCGACTGAGGCATTTTTTGCCTTGATTTGACGCATCATCTGAATTAGGCAATTAGCTGCTGCTCTCTAGTTGACTATGTCCACGTCTGTATTCTTGCTGTATAGAAGTACCATGATTGATGCGGCTGGTGCGCAACACGAGCAACAAATGTGCTGCCATTTGCTGTTCTGACTGACCATGACACTACAATCAAGCATGTATGTATGTATGTCCTTGGGGTTAAAAGGATGAGCTAAAGCTCTTCCAACTTGGTGCTGTTAACTGAATGCAAGCCCTGTGTATGTCAGTTTGTGGACATTAATCGTTGACTCGCACAAGGAAAATCACAGAAGATAATGTGCAGAAAGTAAGCATATGTGCTGCTGATGTAATAGTGAGTCTGCTGATAAGGTCCATCGGATTTACTTTTCCTTGGCATGACTAGTGTCCACTGCACCTGCAATGTGTTTTATCAGCAGACGCTGACGCGACTCCATCTCAGATACGAAATTAGTGATTGATATCTACTTATCTTTGCGTAGGCTGGATGACGGTGAAGTCCTTTTAAGTAACTGGATATATAGATGACGATTCCTTGCTCGGATCATGCTATATTTGTTCATTCCTTTTGCCTGGATATCTGCATGGCTGCGTCAGATAGCCCAACCGTGGGTGCCTTTTGAGGTTTGAGTGGGGAAACCCAGAAGCAGCTAAAGCGTAGCCGATGCAGGAACAAAGCAGCTAACACTTTGATTCTTTCGCCGAAGATACCGCATGTTACCGTCCTTATACATGGGTTCTGAATACTGAAAGGGGTGTTAGAAACTCAATTCGAATTCCGGGTGCATATGATCCCTCTACCATAAAAACATATTTCTAAAAGAGAAAAATTATCTTGTGAAAAGTCTTTATTTTAGCATCGAATTTTGTCTTTTTACACACGCCATATGACAAGTCGATTTTTCATGAAATGACTTTGTGAGCGCGTAGCACATGAAGATGTACGTGCGAAATTTTTGTTTCAAATTTGTTGATATTTCAAAATGTGTCTACCATGCATTTCAAAATAAAGGGAGCATATGCTCCCATGTGTTAAAATATCACTCCCCCTGTCAGAAACTATTATATCCCAAATGAAATGAGCCATATGACAAGAAGAAATAGAGATGTTGTATATTATTTCGTCTAAACACCCAAAGGAGTACAAGATGTAAGATTTCAACATTTAGGAATGGTGATAGATGCCATGCCAGTGAAGAAAGAGCTAAACAAAAAATCTTAGAAGCATGAATATGAACATATAAGGTGGCAAAGTTTGAAATATGCAAAGTCAATACACATTTCCTTATCATAATAAACGGAGAACATAGCGAATGTCGTGGTGTTCGACATCCATCACATTAGCCGAACACAATAATTTCCCGTTAAAATAGTGACTTCCTTCCCATCATTAGCAAACTCCATGTTTTTTTCGAAATGGGCAGTATCACCCCGGCTTCTGCATCATGATGATGCACACGGCTATTTATTAAATCCAGGTTTAGTACAAGTTTTACAACTCAATCATCAGCCAGGATTGATACAAAAATCAACCAGTGAAAAACACAAACTACTAGGAGTAACCATCAAAGTAATCTCCTAGTATTAAGCCAGCCAATCTGGCACCAGATATCCTGAGCGACCATCTGGAGCCGTGTGCATCCAGAAACCATGGCATCCCGGCGACAGAAGAGCCTAATGCTGGACCCAATGTGACACCATATGGATAACCTGCATGAAATGAAAGATTGTTTTTTATTAAAGATAATATCATTTCTGGTCCTCCATATAGACCAACATAAGGCAGAAACCTCAATCCAGATAAAAGCCTTAGATTGTCTATCTAATCCAGTCAACCAATTACCAAACATATTAGTAGTATTGGTTGGAGGTGGAAGGTCATAAGTGAAATTTACTATACGCCAAAGAAGTTTCGCAAAAGGACACTCGAAGAATAAGTGTTGAATAGTCTCCTCTTCTCCACAGAAAACACATTTTGTGCACCCACTCCAGTGTCATTTGACTAAATTATCATTGGTTAACAGAATCTTATTGCTCAAAAATCACATGAATACCTTTATTTTGAGGGGAATTTTGGTCTTGGTCTCGGCGAGAACAGGCTCGTCATAGAGACCAGCGTCTAATAAGGCTGAAATTATTATGAGACTATTGGTTTGTATCAAATCATGTTATTTGACACCTCATGTAGCTGGTTGATTGTTATGGTCAACCTTATCATAAATCATGGAAGTGATCCCGCGCATACATATATTATCTAAGATATTGTGCCACCTGTAAGACGGCATTTTACTTTTGAGCATGAAAGGACCTACCATCTAAAACACGATTAGATATAACTTCTGCACCACGTAACGTGGCGTTTGATCCAACAACCATTGACAGTTGGATTTTGACACCTACTCTCTCCGTTCCAAAATATGGTAGATATATCTAGATTCACAGGTATCTACATTTAGATATATGTGAATTTAGATAAATCTATGACACTTATTTTTGAACAGAAGCATTAGGTGGCGACGTTAGATGCAACAGGTCAAGCACCCAATGTTCTTCAAAACTATACATACAACACTAATAACACTACGTAGCAGGTAGTTCATTTTTGCTAATCAAAGGTAGCAATATTCGTAGGATCACTCGTCCGCTGAACGTTGTGCCTATGTTGTTTTTTTCGATAAAGGGAATATATTAATATCAAGAAGATACCAATTACACCCAGCCTCTGCAACAACGCACCACCCTAATGGCACCACGGATGCACAGAGCCAAAAAAAAAAAAAACTAAGAAATAAAAGTCCCGCTACAGTATCTCGGGCCTAACAATAGCAATACATCCACAGCCAAGACAACACCTGAATTACAGACTAGTCCCCGCTCTCAAAACAAATGCCTCCACCAAGGACATTGCCAGGCACAACCAATTAAGGCCAGACCTTGGGTTTTCACCTCGAAAGGTAGGACTCGCACTTCACCTGTGTTGTCGCCCCCACTTTCATACCGCTGCTGTGAAGCCCGAAACACCAAGCAAGTCCCTCAACATCGCAAAGACTTGAACCTCCCTTAGCTAGTCCTCCCCTCTGGCCTTCATGAAATTCTCTTCTTCTGACTTTCATCATGGATCCATAGTCACTTGATGTCAATCAAAGAAAAAGAGCTTCGCGCCGCTCCCTCCAGAACCAATCGGTCGGAATAAAAACATGGGTGCGCACGACCGAATACCTCCAATCCAACAAACTCCAGGCAAAAGCACTGTTACATTCATCGGCGGAGCCTTCCGGAACTCAACACTCCGGCCAGATCACGAGTTCAGGCCTCCGGTAGGTCCTTCCAAGGACCACCACTTTTATTCAGGCCGAACGAGCAGCCCGACGCGACCCGCCGGAAACATGCCCACCTAGGTGCTGCTGAGAAGCACCAACTTGCCGCCGTCCAGCACATCATCGGTTTACGTCATGGGTGCCGCCAAGAGCTCAAAGGCCGATCTAGCAGCTTCACCCCGACCTCCCGGATCTTGATGGCAACATGCGGCAACAGTTTAGACTGCTTCCAATCACCAAGGCAAACATGTGACGCCAGGTGCCAGGACACCTTCAGACGTTGCTTCAACGTCTGACTTGGGTCCTTGATGCAGTCGACCAGGATGACGGCGTGGGATCCAACAGATGGCCAACCTCGTCTAATTCCTGGCCGCGACATCTCCCGGCGACGCTGCCTCGATCCCTCCAGAGAACTGCTCCTCGCTGCATGCGCACAACCAATTTCGGCATGGTGCGCCGCCAAGTCATGCAGCCTCTCGATCCGCCAAAAGTACTTGCCTTCAAGGTCCCTGCTGCGCGCCGCGCGAGAACTCAAGTGCCCAAGGGCCTGAAGAGGACGGCGAAGGCAGGCTGCCGCCGCCGCCGTGGCAGAGCCAACGGCGACGGCGGCGTGGAGAATCCTTGGACGGAGCTTTTTTTGGCTAGATCTAATCGCCTCTGGAGTCGCCTTTCCGTGCGACCCGGGAGGCCTCGATGTGCCTATGTTGCTGGACGGTGAAACTCAGGCGGTGGACGGTGCTGACGACGCTGTATGTCAGGTCGACCGACGAATCGGAGCATGCAGGAAGAACGGAAGGAATAATCCGTTTCCTTTCCTGAACCCAACAACAACGGTCATACCTGGCCCTGGCCGGTCCGGTTTGACCCTGTAAGAGCATCCCCGCTTGTCTCCCCGATGAGGCCCCCGAGTGACGTTTTTTTTTCTATCCGAAAGGTGAAATTCGGTCCAGTCGCGTCCCCGGTTCCTCGTTTTCATCCGGATTTGGTCCTTCATCCATCCGGCGAGCCCACGCCATCCCCGGTCCCCCGGGGAGCTATTGGGGAGTCCGGACGAGTGAAAAGCGGGGAAGGGTCCGATCTGTCGGCGACTCGACCACACGAACCCCACCGCCACCTCGTTCAAAATCTCCCCCACCCCTCGTATCTCTCTCGCCGCCGGCACCACCCCGCCGGCTTGTTGCCCAGATTCCGCCGTCCCTCCTTTCCCACCTGCCTATATTCCGTTGTCTTTCGATGACGACCTATCTGGCTGCTCCTCCGCCTGCCTGTTTTCCGACGACGGCCTACTCCTCGTCGTTCGCGGCTCGGCTTGCCTCGACCACGCCTGTCAGGTGTTCGTCCATTTGCCTCGCCGGCCATGGACTCGGACGAAGAGGAGGAGCAGATGTTCGTCGAGCTTATGCGAGAAGAGATGGCAGCCGCCGCCCAAGACGAGGAGCACATGATGATCCTCGGTTGCTTATCAAGCATGTACGCCGGGGTGGCAACTGGTCGACGTGGTGGGTCGGCACCAGGTCACCGGAAGTGCAAGCCGAGACAACGAATGGAGGGCTACTGCATGTTGTACGCCGACTACTTCACCGACAATCCATTGCACGGCGAGACTGTTTTCAGGCGTCATCTCGGGATGAGCAGAAAGCTATTTCTGCAAATTGTGTATGCCATCAGAGACATTGACCCCTACTTCAGATGCAAGGCGGATTGCATTGGCTTGGTTGGATTTTCGTCACTGCAGAAGTGCACAATGGCTATGAGGATGTTGACGTATGGAGCTCCCGGTGATGGTGCAGATGACTATCTTTGGATGGCGGAATCCACCGCTCTTGATTGTTTCTACCGGTTCTGCAGGGCCGTCATAGCAGTGTTCGGGGAATTT
>NC_061514.1:22241413-22258408 GCF_022539505.1 Lolium rigidum | reverse complement strand
TGCCCTAGACTCAATGGTTAGTCCACTATAAAATATATCAAGTAAATCATGCTTTTCTAAATCATGGTCAGGCAGAGCTCTAATAAGAGAGCAAAATCTCGCCCAAGCCTCGAGGCAATTTCTCTTCATCTCCCCGATCAAAATTATAAACTCTCTCGCAAAGCAGCATGTTGAGCACTAGCAGGAAAGTATTTCCGGAAGAAAACAGCAAGCAATTCTTTTGGACTTTTAATAGAACTAGGTGGCAAACTATTATACCAAGTTTTAGCGTCATCCTTTAATGAGAATGGAAAGATTTTAGCAACAAAGTAAGTACGCTTCTTAACATCATCAGAAAACAAGCTACTCAAAGTAGATAACTCAGTCATGTGTTCAACAGCACTTTCTTTTTCAGTACCACAAAAGGTGTTTTCTCAACAATAGCTATATGAGATAGATCAAGAGAAAAATCATAATCTTTATCCCTAATGTTTATAGGAGATGTGGCAAATTTAGGATCGGGAGACAGTTTATATCTAACAGTATGTTCTCGCAAGCAACTTTTTAATTTTTCTTGCATCAGTAGTAGCATTGCATTTTTCAATAAAATCATCATCAAGTTCCACATAATCTTCATCAAGATCATCACTAGAGTATTCAAGTTCAGGTGAATTAACAGGTGTAGTAGCATCAGGAGTTTCAGTATTTTCAATTTGTCTAGACCTAGCAATTGAAGAATCTAGAAAAGTTCCCAATGAACCACTATCATCAAGCACAGCAGAAATATTATCAAAATTATGAGAGTTTTCAGATTCAGCAGAAGTACCAGCATTTGAAGCATGTGGCGGTGAAACAAGTTTATCAATCACAGATGGTGAATCAAGAGCAAGCAGAGGTACTCGGAGTTGTACCTTTTCTTGTAGTGGATGGTAATATGGCGACCTTAGTATCGCGAGTTTTACCCATGATGGAGAATTTGCAGCGAACAATATCAATCCAAGTGAACTTCCAAATAAAGCTATGCTCCCCGGCAACGGCGCCGAGAAAATAGTCTTGATGACCCACAAGTATAGGGGATCGCAACGAGTCTTCGAGGGAAGTATTACCCAATTTATTGATTCGACACAAGGGGAGACAAAGAACACTTGAAAGCCTTAACAGCGGAGTTGTCAATTCAGCTGCACCTGGAAACGAGACTTGCTCGCAAGAGTTTATCGGTAGTAACAGTTTTATAGCAGTAGCGGTAGTGAAATAACGAACGACAGGAGTAACAAAGACAGCAGTAGTGATTATAGTAAACAGCAGAATTAAAATATTGTAGGCACGGGGACGGATGACGGGCGTTGCATGGATGAGAGAAACTCATGTAACAATCATATCAGGGCATTTGCAGATAAGAATAAAACGGTATCCAAGTACTAATCAATCAATAGGCATGTGTTCCAATTATAGTCGTGCGTGCTCGCAATGAGAAACTTGCACAACATCTTTTGTCCTACCAGCACGGTGGCAGCCAGGCCTCAAGGGAAACTACTTGGATATTAAGGTACTCCTTTTAATAGAGTACCGGAGCAAAGCATTAACACTCCGTGAACACATGTGATCCTCACATCGCTACCATTCCCTCCGGTTGTCCCGATTTCTGTCACTTCGGGGCCATTGGTTCCGGACAACGACATGTGTATACAACTTGCAGGTAAGATCATAAACAACGAATATCTTCATGAATCAATAACATGTTCAGATCTGAGATCATGGCACTCGGGCCCTAGTGACAAGCATTAAGCATAACAAGTTGCAACAATATCATAAAAGTACCAATTACGGACACTAGGCACTATGCCCTAACAATCTTATGCTATTACATGACCAATCTCATCCAATCCCTACCATCCCCTTCGGCCTACAGCGGGGGAATTACTCACACATGGATGGGGGAAACATGGCTGGTTGATGGAGAGGCGTTGGCGATGATGGCGGTGATAATCTCCTCCAATTCCCCGTCCCGGCGGAGTGCCAGAACGGAGACTTCTGGCTCCCGAGACGGAGTTTCGCGATGTGGCGGCGTTCTGGAGGGTTTCTGGCGACTTCGACTTCTCCCCGTGCGTTTTTAGGTCGAGGCGAATAAGTAGTCCGAAGGAGGGCGTCGGAGGCCGGCCGAGGGGGCCACACCATAGGGCCGCGCGGGCCCCCCCTAGGCCGCGCCGCCTTATGGTGTGGGGCCCTCGGGCCTCCACTTCAATTGTCCTTCTGGCTCCGTCAGTATTCTGGGAAAATAGGCCCTTTCGTCAAAATCCCGAGGTTTTTCCTGAAAGTTGGATTTCGCACAAAAACGAGACACCAGAACAGTTCTGCTGAAAACAGCGTTAGTCCGTGTTAGTTGCATCCAAAATACACAAATTAGAGGCAAAACAATAGCAAAAGTGTTCGGGAAAGTAGATACGTTTTGGACGTATCAGCGTGCTTGAAACATCTACTCCATCATCTTGATCATCATTATGAACCTCCATGGGCCGGATGTGTCCAATGCCCATATACTTGATGGCACTAGATGGATCATCATCATTACCTGCAACACATGGAACAACTTGCTCCACTTGGGAGCCATTATCCTCCAAGAACACCACGTCACAAGATACTTCAATGGTCCCGGAGGACCGGTTGTAGTATCTATAGGCGTGAGAGTTCTCCGCATATCCAACAAATATACCCTCTATGGTTCTAGTTTCAAATTTACCGAGCTTTCCTTTGTTGTTCTTAACAAGGCATTTGCATCCAAAGACACGAATATACATGACATTAGGCTTGTTACCGGTAAGGAGCTCGTATGGGGTTTTGTTGTGGAGGGGACGGAGGAAGAGCCGGTTGGAGTAGTGGACGGCCGTAGAGATGGCTTCTCCCCAAAAGTTGTGGGGTGAGTTGAATTCACTCAACATGGTTCTTGCCATCTCAATGATAGTCCGGTTCTTCCTTTCAACAACACCGTTTTGTTGAGGAGTGTATGGCGCCGAAAACTCATGCTTGATGCCCTCATCATCAACAAACTCTTGCATAGTGTAGTTCTTGAACTCGGTGGCATTGTCGGTCCTAATTGCCTTGATCTCGGATTCATACATACGTTGAGCTTTCTTGGCGAAGGTGATGAACTCTCTATGGGTCTCGTCCTTAGACTTAAGGAGAAAGACCCAAGAGTATCTTGAGTAATCATCAACAATGACAAGTCCATACTTGCTCCCACCAAGAGTATCATAATGTGATGGCCCAAAGAGGTCCAAATGAAGGAGCTCCAAAGGCCTAGATGTGGTAACAATACTCTTGATGGGATGCTTCTTCTTGAGTTGCTTTCCGGCTACACATGCACTACAAACACGATCTTTCTCAAAAGAAACGCCGGTTAGTCCCACAATATGCTCACCCTTTAGGAGTTGTTTAAGATTCCTCATGTTAACATGACCAAGGCGGCGATGCCACAACCATCCTTCGTCATGCTTGGCCGCCATTAGACATGTGGAGAAGGAGGGGCTCTCTTTCGAGAGGTCAACCACGTAAAGGTTGTACTCCACATATCCAACAAGGACCAATTTGAGATTGTCACTCCTAAAGACTTGCACATAATATTTAGTGAAATATGAATTGTAACCGGCATCGGCAAGATGATATATAGAAAGTAAGTTATAGCCAAGGTGTTCAACAAGCATAACCGTCTCAAGGCACAAGTCCTTAGAGATTGCTACCTTGCCATACCCAAGTACCTTTCCCTTTGAGTTGTCACCAAAGGTAATGCTTGACTTCTTGTTGATATCTTCAATGAATTGATCAAGCACACATTTTCCTCCGGTCATATGATTGGTGCATCCACTATCAAACACCCATTTTGGACCACCGGAGGAATACCCCTACAAAATCAAGTAGAGGATTTAGGAACCCATCGATTAATGGGTTCCTTTGCAATGGCAACAATATCTTTTGGTACCCAAATTGAGTACTCTCTATAAGCATAGCCATTAGGAGGGCCAACATAGTTAGCATAGACATCACCATAATAATCAACAAATAATGCATAGTGATCGTTTGGCCTCGTGCGGTCACCACTAGTGGCTTTGCCCTTTGAGGCTTTGCCATTGTTAGTGACCTTCTTGTTCTTATCTTGAGCGGGTTTCTCCTTCTTGTAGTTGTTCTTCTTGTGGGACTTGGGAACATATCCAAGTCCATACTTTTGATTGTTTGACCTTTGCTTACTCAAGAGGTCATCCAATCCCATCTTGTTCTTGGCGGTGGTGAACTTTGCAAGTTCCTTTGTTAGCCTAACATTTTCCTCAAGAATAGATGCTTGCTCACAAGAAGATTCATTAGGATGATAGTCAAGACCATATTTGGTCACCAAGGACTCAAGATATGCATTGGTCTCAACATGCAGAGAGAGTTCCTCTTGTAAACGAATATGTTCCTCAACAAGTTTAGCATGCTCACTAGTAAAGGAAATGGAGGAACAAGCAAGCTTTTCACCATCAATGGGATCCTTCATTGATCCAAGAGCCTTTTGTAGGATTCTTGAAGTAGATCATGGTTCTCTCCAAGTTTCTTGAGCTCATCCTTGACAAGCTTGTTAGCTCTTTCAAGGTGGTCAAGATCCCTAGTGAGAGAAGCATGAGCAACTTCAAGCTCCTCCTTTGAGGCATTGAGCTCTTGGGTCAATAATTGAGCCCTATCAATAGTTTCTAGGTCTTTAACTTTATCAAGTTCATAAGTTTCAATTTGTTGCTTAAGGCCTTGAGATATGCACCTTTCAGTTTTTAGCTCTTGTCTTAGGAGATTGAATCTCCGTTCCTTCTCATTCAATTGATATTCTAATTCCTCAATGGACCCATTCTTTTCTTTGAGTGAGTCCATCAAGAAATCAAACTTGACAAGAGCTTCACCACGAAGGGTGCATCTAACATCATAGAGTTCCTTAAGCACAATTAGTTCATCTAGATTTTCGTTCTCATCATCTAGAACACTAGATAGGGAAGGTGGAGGTTCCATTACCTTGGTTTCCCTTGCCATAAGACAAGAGCCAATGGTTGTAGATGAGGTAGAGTCATCGGAGTCATCATCTTGAGTTATCCTTGCCATGAAGGAGGATCCAACATCATTCTTTGTGGAGTAGTCCTTGGAGTAGTCATATGTAAAGAGTGACCCGGGCTTAGAGAAAGCCAAACCGGCCACCCCGGCCTCCTTCTCCTCATCTTCCTCTTCATCATCGGACAAGTACTCGGCCCCAACAAAGGCTCTTCCCTTGTTCTTCTTGTATCGGTCATTGATTGGGTTTGGCTTCAATCTTGGCTTGACCCCTTTGATGAATCTTGGCTTGTCCACCCTTTTCTCATAAGGGCACTCATTTGCAAAGTGGCTATCTTCATCACAATTGTAGCAAGTTCTCTTCTTCTTCTTGTCATTGAGGAGCATAGGGAACTTTGCCTTGTACTTCTTGGCAAAGAAAGCAAAGTCGGTAGCAATGTCACTAGTTGAAGTCATCTCTTCATCTTCTTCAATTTCATAGTCTTATTTGCTTTCATGGTCGGCTCTAGCTTTGAGAGCAAGGTTGTGTGACGCTTCATGGTTGTGTGAGGCTTCATCAACACGGTTCATTGCCTTGAGCCTCTTTCCGGCTTTGGCCATGCTTTCATTGGCGGCCACATAGGAGACTAGATCATCGGAGTTGAGATCGGCACTCTTGGTCATGATTTGCAAGTTGAGTGCAAGGTTGGTGTCTTCTTGTTTGACGGCAATCATAGCAATGACCTTGGATTTTATGAAGGCTTCGTTCATCTCGAAGCCGTCATTGTACTTCTCAGCACCAAGTCCCTTGACCCTTACTTTCAGAGCACCAAGCCTAGCATAGGCATCGGATACGGATTCTCCATCTCGAATCATGAACTCGTTGGGCCTCTTGCTTTGCGGTCTCATAAAGAGCTGATTGGATCAAATCGGTTCCCTCTTGGAGTACTACGATCCGATCCCACAACTCTTTAGCGGAGACAATGTCATCGACTTGATCAAGAAGCTTGCGGTTGATGCCACTTCTAATCTTGTCACGTGCGGATGCATTGAGTTGACGGTTGTAGAACTCGGTGGAGGTCAACCGAGTAGGATCTTGTGGCTCCCGATGTCCATGAACAATGAGCTCCCATAGCTCCACACTGCAGCTGCGAATATGAGATTCCATAGCATATTTCCAATGTGGAAAGTGAGTTCCATCGTAATGGGGAACGGTCCCACTATGGTTTATATGAGGCATGGGTGAAGTGTTTCTGGGATAGTCATGGTTAACATCATGGTAGGTTTCCTTAGAGGCCGAAGCCCCACTAGGAGTTCCACCCGCAGTTAGGTTCTTAAGCATGGCAGTCATTTCTGTCATTTGGTTTTGTAGCTCATCCTCCTTTTTCTTCTTCTCGGCATCATATGCCAAGAATCTAGATTTCATCTCTTTAACCGAAAGGTTAGAGTCGTCATCTAGACCCTCGAAGAGTTTATCCATCTCACTCTTAAGGCGGTGAAGCCCTTAATAAGAGTCCGAGGCTCGATACCAATTGAAAGTATAGAGATGTTAACCTAGAGGGGGGTGAATAGGTTTCTACAAATTTTAATTCTTTCTTTGCAATATTAGGCTTTGCGGAATATAAAGATGAGCCTAATGCAAACTAGGTGAAGCAACCTATATGAAGATACAACTATCTCGAGCACAAAGGCTCTCTCAGAGCAGTTTAAATCACAAGTAAGGAGTTCGGTTAGAGATAACCGATAGCACGCGGAGACGAGGATGTATTCCCGTGTTCCCTTGCTTTGCAACAAGGTACGTCACGTTTGGAGGGGTGGAGGTCCCACGAAGGATTCCCCACGCCACGAAGGCTCACCCTATTCTCCGGAGCCTATCCCACGAAGGAATAGCTCACTCACTTGTGGTAGACTTTGAGGTAGCCTCCAAACCTTCACAATCTTGCCCGGAGCAAATCCACAGCCCGGATGCTTCCGGACTCCTCTTGCCCACCTAGGGTTTCCAAGGACCCCTAGGAAGCAAGCTTCTCGATGAATACAAGGGGGGATGATATTTGGCTTGGTAGAACAGTAGATCGGGTCCTCCTCTAGTGATTCCCCGGAGGGATTTGAGTTTGGGTGGAGGAGGAGGGAGATCGGAGGCTTTTGGTGTTTCTAACAATGGAGTGAGAGAGAGAGAGCTCAAGAACAGCTTGTAGTATGTTGCCTAACTGTTCAGAGGTAGGAGAAGGCCTATTTATAGTGTTCTTCGAAAAATGGCCGTTGGTCAACTTGCCACATCAGATTTTCTTCGAGGAATCCGGTTGACCGGGTTTGGCGCCGGGCCGGCCGGCGCACAGGCCGGTCAAACCGGGCTCTCGACCGGGCCGGCCGGTTTCAACCGGAGCAGGGACCGGAACTTGACCGGAGGAGCTTCTGGACATACTGGAATGCGCCCGGATGGCACAAGCGCGAAATCCGGTTGGCGCCGGGGCAGCCGGTCGGTAGCCCGGTCCGACCGGGCCGGTGACCGGATGCGCCGGTCCTAACCGGGCTGGAGACCGGGCGGCGACCGGAGGGCTTGCCCCCTTTACTGGATCCTGCCCGGATGGCACAAGCGCCGGAGCCGGTCTCGACCGGGCTGGCCGGTGCCGAGGCCGTTCCGACCGGGCCGGTGACCGGCCGGACACGGGAAAATCCTGTTGATTCTTTCGTCGAATTGGGGGGGTCTCCATTGCCTTCTTCTTCCATTGATACACCTTTATACCTCTTTGGCTAATACCTGGGAATCATCTTGTAGCCATGTATTAGTCCAAATACACTAGCACGGTGTCATTGTTACCAAAATAATGGATAAGGGTAAAATACCCTTACAGTCTCCCCCTTTTTGGTATACGATGACAAACCGAGCTAGAGTCACAAATAGATATTATGATAAGCTCTAAACCTTGATTCCATATAAGATATTACGAAAGCTCCCCCATAATGTGTGCACTTGGAGAATTTGCGTTTGAATGCAAAGTGCACCATTTGTGAAATATGAGAAGCTCCCCCAATATCTTTAGGAAACAAGCATGGTATGGAGATGTGCATATCAAGATATATAAGCATAGCACACATAATCATCCTAACATAGAGTAGCACACATAATAGTCGTCCATACACATCCATACACGAATTATTGGAAATAGCAAATGGTTCTTGAAAAACTCAAAGTAAACAAGCACAAGCCATATAAAATCCAAATAAAGCAACTCCCATGGCTTGTGGCAACACCCCGTGAATCCTAGACTCTACTCTCTTCTCCCCTTTGGCATCGGAACACCAAAAAGGCGAAGAAAAGAGGAGAGATGCTAGCGCACCCATCAAAAGATCTCATGCCCAGCGGAGTATGAGCTCTCGCCATCATCACGCGTATCAGTAGCACCTTCATCTTCTTCATCATCATCATCAGTAGGGACACGAGCAGGCTGAGGAGGAGGACCGTCAAAGCCGTACCATGTAGGATCAAAGTTCCGGAACATCCGATCGGTGAGAGGAGGCATCTCCCGATTAGGTGCATGAACAGGCTCCAACTCAGGGCCAGGAGGAGGAAAAGTGATATTCCGAGTGGCCATGTACTCATTCTGGCGCCTTCTCGTCTCTTGGGTCATAGCAAGGCTTTGATGTGCAACATCATTAGTATTCTTGCACATCTGCCACATGGAGGAGAAGAACCTAGAGATACCATGCTGCGGGCGCCGAGTGAAGCTGGAGCTAGTAGGGTCATGGCGTTCCTTGGACCGGAGCTCAGGAGGTGTCATGTCGGGGACATCCGGTCTATCACCTTGGACAGGAACCTTGAATGCTTCCATCTTGACCCGTTCACCATGCGTATTGAGAGGAGCAGGCACAACCTTGTTGATGAGGAGCTGGATGTATTGAGCATAGTTCGGGGTCATCCTGTCGCGAACACATCTCCTCAGCTCAGAGTAGATGAGATCACATCCATCAATGCGTCGCCGGTGCTCGGGGTTGCGGTAGTACATCAAGTTCAAGTGATATCCTCGGCATTCACTTGTATCGCCCGACTTGCCGATGAGAGACTCTCTGAATAACTTGGCAAGCAGGAGATAGGAGTAGAACATGCCAGATATGGTGGGAGGACGAGCGGTGGGCTCCCGAGGATAGCAGAAAGCAATCTCCTGAATCCCCCGAGATGGGATTGGCGGCGGCGGCGTCTCTGTAAGGTTTTCCGTATCGTGGCTCTCGGTACTGGGGTTTTCGCGACGAAGGCTTTAAGTAGGCGGAAGGGCAGGTCAGGGGGCCACATGAGGGCCCCACACAACAGGCCGGCGTGGCCAAGGCCCAGGCCGCGCCGCCCTAGTGTGTGGCCGCCTCGTGGCCCCACTTCGTATCCTCTTCGGTCTTCTGGAAGCTTCGTGGAAAAATAGGACCCTGGGCGTTGATTTCGTCCAATTCCGAGAATATTTCCTTACTAGGATTTCCGAAACCAAAAACAGCAGAAAACAACGAAGCGGCTCTGCGGCATCTCGTCAATAGGTTAGTGCCGGAAAATGCATAATAATGACATATAATGTGTATAAAACATGTGAGTATCATCATAAAAGTAGCATGGAACATAAGAAATTATAGATACTTTTGGGACGTATCAACTATGGGTCCATAGCAGTAGCTAGATGGTTGTCTTCTCCTCATTGTGCTATCATGTTAGATCTTGTGAGCTGCCTATCATGATCAAGATCATCTATTTGTAATGCTACATGTTGTGTTTGTTGGGATCCGATGAATATTGAATACTATGTCAAGTTGATTATCAATCTATCATATATGTTGTTTATGATCTTGCATGCTCTCCGTTGCTAGTAGAGTCTCTGGCCAAGTTGATACTTGTAACTCCAAGATGGAGTATTTATGCTCGATAGTGGGTTCATGCCTCCATTGAATCTGGGACAGTGACGGAAAGTTCTAAGGTTGTGGATGTCTTGTTGCCACTAGGGATAAAACATCGATGCTTTGTCTAAGGATATTTGTGTTGATTACATTACGCACCATACTTAATGCAATTGTCCGTTGTTTGCAAGTTAATACTGGAAGGGGTTCGGATGATAACCCGAAGGTGGACTTTTTAGGCATAGATGCATGTCTGTATAGCGGTCTATGTACTTTGTCGTAATGCCCTGATTAAATCTCATAGTACTCATCATGATATATGTATGTGCATTGTTATGCCTTCTTTATTTGTCAATTGCCCAACTGTAATTTGTTCACCTAACATGCTATTTCTTATCGGAGAGACACCACTAGTGAACTGTGGACCCCGGTCCATTCTTTACATCTGAAATACAATCTACTGCAATTGTTCTTTACTGTTCTTCGCAAACAAACATCATCTTCCACACTATACAATTAATCCTTTGTTTACAACAAGCCTTAACAGCGGAGTTGTCAATTCAGCTGCACCTGGAAACAGACTTGCTCGCAAGAGTTTATCAGTAGTAACAGTTTTATAGCAGTAGCAGTAGTGAAATAACATGAGCAGAGTAACAAAGACAGCAGTAGTGATTATAGTAAACAGCAAGATTAAAATACTGTAGGCACAAGGATGGATGAACGGGCGTTGCATGGATGAGAGAAACTCATGTAACAATCAAGGCAGGACATTTGCAGATAATAATAAAACGGTATCCAAGTACTAATCAATCAATAGGCATGTGTTCCATATATAGTCGTACGTGCTCGCAATGAGAAACTTGCACAACATCTTTTGTCCTACCAGCCGGTGGCAGCTAGGGCCTCTAGGGAATCTACTCGGAAATTAAGGCACTCCTTTTAATAGAGCACCGGAGCAAAGCATTAACACTCCGTGAACACATGTGATCCTCATATCACCGCCATCCCCTTCGGTTGTCCCAATTTACGTCACTTTGGGGCCTCGGGTTCCGGACGACAATACATGTATACAACTTGCAGGTAAGATCATAAAGCAATGAATATCATAATGAATTGATAACATGTTCAGATCTGAGATCATGGCACTTGGGCCCTAGTGACAAGCATTAAGCATAACAAGTTGCAACAATATCATCAAAGTACCAATTACGGACACTAGGCACTATGCCCTAACAATCGTATGCTATTACATGACCAATCTCATCCAATCCCTACCATCCCCTTCAGCCTACATCGGGGGAATTACTCACACATGGATGGGGGAAACATGGCTGGTCGATGGAGAGGCGTCGGTGATGATGATGGCGATGATCTCCTCCAATTCCCCGTCCCGGCGGAGTGCCAGAACGGAGTTTCTGGTCCCGAGACGCGAGTTTCGCGATGGTGGCGGCGTCATCGGATGGTTTCTGGCGATTTCGACTCACTCCCGTGTGTTTTTAGGTCGAAGGCAATAAGTAGTCCGAAGGAGGGCGTCGGGGGCCAGCCGAGGCCGCCACACACTAGGGTCGCGCGCCCCCCTCCTGGGCCGCGCCAGCCTAGCGTGTGGGGCCCTCGGGCCCCCACCTGGCTTGCCCTTCTGGCTCCGCCAATATTCCGGGAAAATAGGACCTTCCGCATAAATTCCGAGGATTTTCCTGAAAGTTGGATTTCTGCACAAAAACGAGACACCAGAACAGTTCTGCTGAAAACAACGTTAGTCCGTGTTAGTTGCATCCAAAATACACAAATTAGAGGCAAAACAATAACAAAAGTGTTCGGGAAAGTAGATACGTTTTGGACGTATCAACTCCCCCCAAGCTTAGCTTATTGCTTGTCCTCAAGCAATTCGATTAACAACCGAGTGCGATAAAAGAACTTTCACGAACACATTTGTTCATATGATGTAAATATTCTCATGATATGGCAAGTACTTAAGCAATTCATAATAAGATACATGCAAATAAAATCATCTAATTGCTATGTCAATCATGGAAAAGGTACCAACAAATTAATAATGAGCATCATGAATCATGTCTATCAGCAGGATTGCAATGTTCATAGAATGATATGATAAAGTGGTATCTTGCTTGCCCGTATTTGTACAGCAAAACATAAATGCTTGGGCACCTTTGAGGTTCATGAGAAGACTGACAATATAGATTATCAAAGATTAAAGCATCAAAGTTATACCACAATTAATCACATTTTGGGACAAGCATATCTTTTATCTCTAAATAGCAATCCCCCACTACCTTATTTTGCTAGCCTCTCGTGCAGCCACGTCACCTCTTTTCGCCCACCCCTTCCGAGGTCGCGCAATGCATCTCTCCTGGCTCGCTGTTCCGCGATTCCTATACACCGCACTGGTCGGTGCCGACCGGATGCCGCACACCCCTATTTGGGCCAGGCCCATTACAGCGCTGGGTTTTGCTTCATCTAGTTTTTCCTTTTTCTGTGCGGTTTTCTACCCGGTTTTCGTTTTTTGACCGGTTTTTTTCTTTTATTCTTTCAAAATAGATTTATATTTTCGGAAAATGTTCGAATTTCTAAAATTGTTCAGATTCAAAATTTGTTTAAATTTCGAAAAAAATTCAGATACGACAATTGTTCAAATTTCGAAAAAAAATAGTTTCGAAAATTATTCAAATTTCAAAAATTGTTCAGATTCGAAAATTGTTCAGATTCGAAAACTGTTCAGATTCGAAAACTGTTCAAATTTCGAAAAAAAACAGATTCGAAAATTGTTCGAATTTAAAAAATTGTTGAGATTCGAAAATTGTTCAGATTCGAAAATTGTTCAAATTTCGAAAATTGTTCAGATTCAAAATTGTTCAAAATATTAAGCTCAAAAAATTGTTGAAATGGAAAATTATTTTGATTCGAAAAATGTTCATAATATTTAGATTAAGAAAATTAAGTGGGCCGGCCCAGAAAAAACAAACTATGTGAAACAGCAAAGGAGAAGAAGAAAGAAGAGAAAACTACCCCCGCCTGGGGTGTGTGCGGCACCTTCTCCGCTGCCGACCTGCTCGGCGTATAGCATCTCCCCGCTGTTCGGGGGGCTGCTTTACACCGACCTGGTCGGTGTATAACAGCCACCGACCACCCCCGCAGATCTTTGTTGGGCCGGCCCACGATTCGCGGAGACTGGTTCGCTGTGAATTCGGTATGTTGGGCCTGCCCAAGTTTATTTTTCTTTTTCCTTTCTCATTTTTTCTCTGTTTTAAAATTCGAGCAGTTTGAAATTTGAACAAATTTCGAATTGAACGATTTTTGAATTTGAACAAATTTCAAAAATTGAAAGATTTTTTGAATTTAAATAAATTTTGAAATTGAACGATTTTCGAATTTGAACAAATTTTGAAAATGAACGATTTTTCGAATTTGAACAAATTTTGAAAATGAACGATTTTCGAATTTGAACAAATTTTGAAAATGAACGATTTTCGAATTTGAACAAATTTTGAAAATGAACGATTTTCGAATTTGAACAAATTTTGAAAATGAACGATTTTCGAATTTGCACAAATTCCGAATTTCAAAATTTTCGAATTTGCACACTTTTTGACTTTGAACATTTTTGAAATTTTAAAAAATTTCAGATTTGAACAAAAAGAAGAAAAACAAAAACAAAAAAAGAAAGAAACAGAAAAGAAAAAGGAAAAGGAAAAAAAACGAAAAACCAAAAAGAAACAGAAAATCGAAAAAGACAATGAGCCGGGCACGGCCCAAAACCCGACCAGGGGGTGTGCGGTGACCAGTAGCCACCGACACTGGTCGGTGTACGAGTTTTGGGAAAACCTATACACCGACCAGGTCGGTGGCTACTGCCACCGCACACCCACTGGTCGAGTATGGGCCGAGCCCATTTATGTCTGTTTAGACTGGTAGTAGTTCGTTTTTCCTTTTCTTTTTCCTTTTACAGTTTCTTTTTCTGTTTTTCTTTTCTTTTTTCTGTTTTCGGTTTTGTTTATATTTTTTCAAATTCGAAAATTTTATTTTTTATAAATTGTTCAAACTAAGAAAATGTTTAAATTTAAAAATGTTTAAATTTGAAAATCGTTCAAATCTGAAAACCGTTCAAATTTGAAAACCGTTCAAATTTGAAATCTGTTCAAAAAAATTCAAATGCTAAAATATAAATAAAATGTTTAAATTCAAAAATGTTCAAATTTGAAAACCGTTCAAATCTGAAAAACCGTTCAAATTTGAAAACCGTTTAAATTTGAAAACCGTTCAAATTTGAAATCTGTTCAAAATATTTCAAATGCGAAAATATTGAAATTTGAAAAATGTTCAGACTCTAAATTTGTTCAAATTTTTTGAAAGTTTTCATTCAAATTTTGTTCATATTCAGCAAAACACAAATGAAATAGCAGAAGAAAAAAGAAAGAAAGGAGAGAAATGTTACTGGGCCGGCCCAGTGCCTCCCGCCTGAAGTCTGCGGACGATCCGCTTAATGGGCCGAGCCCATATACGCCCTGGAGGGTGTGCGGTGGGTTGCTGCCACCGACCAGCTCGGTAAATAGGAGCTCCCCAGGTTTTTCCCTGTTCGGTTCCCGGAGTATACCAACGTGGGCTGGAGAAGCGACTTTTCCTACGTGGGCTGAAAGTATCTTCACGGGCTGGCCCAGGCATGTCTCATTGACTCACTCTCTGTTTGTCTTGAAAACAAAATCGCTCGACATTCATCCTGGAGAAAAACGCTTTGCCGTTCGTCTTCCCTGTCAGCGGTTGTTAACTCCGGCACTTGAACCATCTCCTCGCCACAAAGGCTCATGAACCGCCCGATCCATCCCAACATTTATAATCATTGTCCTGCTGCCCACGTTGCGATGCAACCCCACCACTACCTCTCCTTCAGTAATACTAAATCGAAACTGCTGGCGTTTCCTATGCTCATGCCGCTTCAATATATGCATCTTCTCCCCTTCTTTCGTTCCCGGAAGTTGGGCTACAGGCGGCGTAGATAATAACCAGGAACGCCAATCAGAAATTATTACTTCTGCGGGTTAGATTTGTTCTGCCATGATTATTCTTAGTGAGTTCCTCTATTCGCTTATACTTCTCTTTGTTTTGTGGCATGGTGTTCAATTTCTTGATTCTCAATTATCGATGTTGCCCTTTAATTGAAGCCAAGCCGTGTGTACAGTTGTGGACCACTGAATGACATGGGTATGTAATATTCGACAACCCGTACGTTTGATGAATTTCTATATGCACTGTGTTGACCATGTGTTTGCTAGAATGTCTAAAAGCACCTGCCCCATTTCCGTTCGCTATTGTTGTTGAATATTCCATCAGAAGGCAAAATATTTGCATGTTGACAGACATCTTTTCAACATTATTGGCCAGCGTGGTACATTTTCAGGTGAGATTTATTTATCTCAATGTTATTTGGCTGCTACTTTTTCATGTTAACAGACATCTTTTTTTTAACTTATCTCCTGCAGAATATAAGGAACTATATATGGTGCTTAATCATTAGCCATTATTCCCCTAACTCTCCGTGTACACCAGAGGTATGATCATTAGAAGTGTCACTCATTTTCATTTCAGCAAGTGTGTTGTATACAAGTTCTCTCATGTCTGAAATAGCCATTTGTGATATTTGAGGTACTAACTCGAGTCCTTAGATTAGAGAAGAAGCGGAAGATGGTAGCTAGATTACATATCTAACTATGCATGTGTGCAAAAGTAATCGGATTGAACTGTTTCAGAAGTTTCACAACAGATTGCTGCTTGGTGTCACCACTTAATGACACGCTCTGCATGGCCTTCTTATCTGCACTTTAGAATCATATGCCAATATGCGTGTTCTATCATATCTGTTTCTACGACTACAGAACTAGCAGCGCTACATCACGGATAGTAGCTGTGCCACGATGAACCACTTTTGGCTGCTACCTTTTCTCCCTCACGCACAACATCAACGGCGTGCCTGCCTGATTTTGCAGCAAGTATCATCTCCCTTCGATGTCATTCTAATCTGGTTTGGTTTTCATTTTGTTCCATGCGCACGCTACATATACATGGCGCTTGGACAGGGCATCAACCTAACATGAATTACCGTCATTTTGCATTATGATGAATTTAGCACTGATGTCCTAGGCTCTACAATTGTATCGAAAAAAATGCTGATTCAAGCCTGCTAGACTGCCTGACAGATGTTTGACGAAATTTATGGTATCTACCAAATATGAGAAGCTTGAGAAGGTAAGAATGTTTTCCAATTATATTACTACAATAACTACGGAAAAGCCATATTTAAGTCTCTCTATCTCAGTAGTATTCAGTCAACTAGATCATGCAATATTCTAAACATTCTTATGATATGGCTCTTTTTTTTTACTGATAGTACCTAAAATATAGCAGCTGTTAATCATTGAAGTGATAAACCAAAATAAGGACACACAAGTAGTAACCGGAGGATGTTTTGTTTTCAGGTTTGATCTCCTTTTCGTAAATACTTGGTTGTAAGCATATTTTTTCATATAGCATCTGCCTAATATTTCTTGCAGCCTTTGAACTGTATTGGATAGAGGGAAACAAACTTGAAAGACTGCAAAATTATTTTGGACGCTTGATAGACAACATCCATCACATGTATATGTCATTCAAGTTGCAACCTGCTGACTGTACTTCAGACTTTGCATGCACCTTCAGATTGAGGTTTGGATGGCTCTAGGTAAAGCTGTTACTTCTCTGTGTGATTTGTTGTAACCTTTGAACGGAAATGGAGGAGGGAAACTGATGTAAAACGTTATTGAATCTGGAACAACATTCAGTGACTAGCGAAAACTACTTATGCATATACTTACATATGAACAAATGTGTAGCTATTTTATTGTCAGTGGGCATAGTCTCTATAATTAGATGACTTAGCTTTATTCTAAATGTTTAAAACAACTTCAACATCCTCACTTTACTTTGTTTTCCCCCATTATTTATGTAATGTGAATGATATCTATTTACATACAAGTTGTTTGCTTAAGTTCCCGCCGCAACGCGCGGGGCATCTTCTAGTTATACTAAGAATGACAGTTGTGCTCTCAAGAAAGTGCTCAA
>NC_061514.1:22221943-22241313 GCF_022539505.1 Lolium rigidum | reverse complement strand
CACCCGCTAGCTCATATGCAATACAAGTTTCATATCAAGCGCAAAAATGGTCTCAATCCGAAGACTGTAAAATTGGTGGGTAGCAATAAGAAAATAAATGCCCATAAATTAATGTGTTGTAATCCTACAAAGAATCTACGCATACATCTAGCTCTGATACCACTGATGAAATTTGTGGCACAAAAAACAAGATATGAATAAAACTAAGATCCAATCTAGCAAGAGCCAATATCAAATCTAGGAGGATGCAAGTAACGAGAAAGATTATATCTTCATAACCTTGAAGAATGCGAGCACAAACGGTTTAGTACCGTGGATGATTTAGTCGTACTCTTTGCAATCCTAGATAGAGAATTTACCTTTTGTGTCAAACCTAAATTGAAAAAGAATTAAAATTTGATTAGCACATAGTAACCCCCTCTACGTGCCCATACAAGCCTTTCACCTAGCTGTGGGCCCCGGACTTACCAGTCCAGAACTCCTGTTATGCATACAATTTCACGATCCCAAGATCATTCCATCGTGAATACATAACCGAACTGATACCAGATTACAACATCCATTACAGTACCGAATTAAAAGTATTACGGAAGTCTTACAACATCGACCATCAAGGCCGTAATTCCACAAACAGCAGCGGAAACATCTTGACTCCAAACAGCGGTGGAACCCAAGTCAGGCCTTTACCCTACAGGCGGCTGACTGGGAGAGCGTCCTAGTTCGCATCTTCGGCATCGTACTCCTCTTTTTCGTAGTACTCATCTTCAAAGTCTGGCCAAGTAAATAGCCAGGACAACAATGCCAATGAGTACGTTTGAATGTACTCGCAAACCACCTTAGAGAGAAATAAAGGATATGCTGTATGGCAGTAGCAAGGAACAGGCACTAACTAAGGCGACAAAGGAGCGAGAGATAGTTTGTCTTGAGAGTATGACATCTCTATATCTTTGTTGAAAAACCTTTTTGAAAACAAGTTTTGTTTTGAAGACTAATAGGTAAGGACGACCCATTTTCTTTTCCTGCCATCTCAGTATGACCAAAACAAGTTTTCCAACTTTCCACCATACCTCCCAGGTACTATTCCACCAGTCCCACTGGTATCCTTTTTCCAAAACCTTTGGAAAACATTTTTGTAAAACAAAACTCCTTCAATGCCAAGCAACAGCCTTTCCCATGTCCATAACCGCGGACACGGCTATTCGAATAGATTTACACTCTGCAGAGGTTGTACACTTTCCCCACAAGATCCGAATACTCATCGTGTGGGCATCATCCCTGCATAACAACATATGCCACGACAAGTACCCGATCGTAGTTTTTCGCCTGCTCGCCTTAGCCTAAGACATGCCGAATGAGTTGTACCTCCCAACACCGCAGTCCGAGGGCTGTCCAGGAGTAGCAAGGTCCCCAAGCACACTCGACCCTCCGGAATGCCATCCAACCACTTAGGCATCTTTCAATGGGAGCTCATAAGTTGTACCCCGCGTACCTAAACGGGCAAATGGGTTGCGTCCCTTCTCATGGGAAGAACCCCGGTCGAAGCGTCCATGGTCGGACCGCCACTACATTTGCGGGACTCAAACTAAGGCGAGACAAACTACTACGCTACGCCCGTCCCACTAAAGGGTAATGTGGTTGCACTGGCTAGGTCCGGTTAGGTACTCAGTCACCAAAGTTTTTCGAAAACAATTTTCTCCACTTGCCTCCAGCAACTCTTCTTCCCAAAAACCTTTTTCCTTTTCATAAACCCACACTTGGGCAGGGCTACCCCATTCCAAGGTTTTCGAAACACATCTTTCTTGAAAACATTTTCACAAACCTTTTTAAAGAGGGCTCCCGACCTATAGTCCGACTTTTCTTTGAAAAGCGGCGACAAGGATGATAAGGTGTTAAGCACCATATCACTAATAGAGAAGTGATCAGTAGGGTACCAACGAGGGCTGCACCCTAAGGGTGGAATAATAAAACTCCGGGTGGCACTAACCACCGACAAAACAAATAGAAGACATGCACTTTTATAAAACTTGTAATAATGCAAGAATAAGATATATAGGATCAGAGATGCATCAAGAGGTGGCTTGCCTTGATCAGCAAAGTTTCCCTGGCCTTCTTCCTCGAATCCTCCAAATTCACCTCCTCCTTTGTTTCCGGCGGCGTTCGAATCTAGCGTCGCAAAATAAAAAGAAACAAGCACACACCAAATCAACAAACCATTCCAGAATAGTGCACACAAAAATTTGGTAAAATCACAGTATGTAAAGGTTTACAAATACAAGCTACTGAAAGTGGTTTCACTAATTTATGATTTTTAAAACAAAAGATATGATTTTTACAATTCCAGAAATGACTTAAGAACCATTTAAATGGTCTAAATCTTTCTGTGAGTCACAAAAATACATGCAGCATACCTACTGAAAGCTAACAAAATGTATAACACACTTGCACAAGAATCACTTGCAAATAATGTTTTAAACAATTTAGACAATTTAAATGAAACAGAAACCAGGGCACACAATTAGCTAGCCACACCAGTATCAGAGCATCACCAACCAAAACCAATCATACCTATGGATAGCTGAAACTAATTGTGATTTAACCCCACTGGTTTGGTATTTTTCTGATTTGCAAATGAATTTACAAAAATCGGATACTCGAAAAGGTATCCTGTTTCAGTAATAAAATCCCAAGAATTAAAATACCTCTCAAACAAATATTTCTTTTGGCACAAAATTACCCTAACATGATACCTACCAGTAGCCCTTGGGTTTGCTCCAAAATCATTTGTAGTTTTCAAACTAAAAATCACAGAATATCTCTCTGGTTGATATTTGATTTGTGAACCAAACAATAACCGAGCAAGCTTACGTGAGACAAGTGCCAAAAGAAGGGTACTCACATCTACAGACACAAAAAAATTAACCTCATGCAAAAAGGATCTATACAAAACTCATACTAATTAAAATGCTCTTACGGTAACATTTTAGGATCGTATTTATCAGCAAAAATCTACAAGACTAAATCGCATGCATGCAATTGTAAACGGTTAGGATTTGGTAAAGGAACACATAGAAACTTGAATGGAAATATTTGGGCAAACGAGGAATTTATAGAATTTCAAAAACTACCGAACTAATTACTGGCAGATTTAGCTCAATTAAAACGATAAAGGGAAATGGGCCGGGGGTCGGCGGCACGGCCCAGATCGGCAGAGACCTGCCGCTGGGCGGCCCAGATCCTTCCGCAACGCGCGGGAAGGTGAGATTTAAAGGGGCAGGGACGTGGCTGGCCACGCTAGCATGCGGGCCCCGCGCCAACCGCATGCATGCGGAGGGTTTCTTCCTCCGCGCGACGCAGGATACCGGCGGAAACCCTGGCTTGTTCTGGCAGCTCGTGTGCTCACCTCAGGACGCAGGTTCCGGCGGCGTCGGGCGCTTTGGACGCGGAAGAGGAAGTTCTTTCGAGCTGTGATCCTGGCGGCACAAACAGAGATGGCCTCAGCGGCGGTTGACGGCGACGCAGACGTCGGAGACGGGGACGGAGAGCTCACCTAGGGGATTCTGGGAGCGAGGCGGAGGAGTTGGGGAGGGCGTGTAGGGACGAGGCAGCACCGCAGCGGCTCCAGGCTCCGGCATGCAGCGTCCCGGATGGAGGTGGCGACGAACGTGAAAGCGACGGCGACGGCGGCGGTTCACCCGGCTGTCCACGCAAACGCCGGTGTCGAGGCAACCTGGGTGAGATAGAATGGTTAGTTAGAGAGGGGGAGACGCTACTCAGTGATCGAGCAAGAGAGGGAGAAGAGCGGCGTCGCGTTGCTGCGGCAACCTTCACCGGCGCCCACGGACGGCGAGCGCGAGCACGGGCGGTAGGGAGAAGCTGAGCTCCTCTCCGCTCGGTTAGTGGAATGGTAGTGTGCAGGGAAGGTTATGGCGAAGGGAGAAAGGAAGAGGGGGTCTGAGCCCCTTTTATCGACGACGCGCGGGTGCACGGTGCACCCGGTCCGCGCACGGCATGGAGAGGGGGGCGGCGTCCGTGATTGGTCGCGATGGGCGGTGCTGCGGCGTTTTCTGTTCGCGGAGGAGGTTTTGGGAGGGCGCGGACGTCGGGAGCGTGAGGGAAGCGTCCAAACGCGGAGAAGTCACGTCCCTCCGCCAAGTGCTCGACGAACGACGGTGGCGAGACGACGCCACGCACGGGCGAGAATAGGGCTCGGCTGCAGGCTGCGCGTGTATCCCGGAGGGGTGTCACACTCCTCGTCGACCTCCAGGTGTGGACGTCCACCGGAGAGGGCCGTGGCGCAGCCTACGTGGACGTGCTCCAGGGCGACGTGCTCGGCAGCGGTTGGGGGTCCAGGGGCGGGTCGATGAAGAGGAGGTCCTTGGAGACTGTCTAGGCGAGAGAGAGAGAGACGCAGTGGTCATCGTCTGCTGCTGGCGTCGCGTGCAAGGGAAGCAGGGAAAAGAGAGAGAGGCATTGGCACCATGCGGGTGGCCATGGTGGAGAAAGGACGGAAGAGGAGCTAGGAGGGGTAGGGGATGACAGGAGGGAGGAGTAGGGCATGCAGCTTTCCATGTCTGGTCTGGGTGGAGTCATTCCATTTTGGCAACATGCACTAACCATGGCCCGGCCACTCCTTCTCTTTTCCCTTCTCTCTCACTTACCTGATGGAGTAATTGCATGCATGAGCACATGTGTGTGGAGAGTGAGTGAGTGGAGAGAGGGATCGAGTTTGAGTCAGAATTTTATTCACCATGCAGGTGTTTTGGAGAGTAAAGAAAAAAAAGAGAGATAGAGAGAGATGCAAGGAAATGGTGGTGTGTGATGGCCGGCATGGCCATCCTCCCTATTTTCATTTGTTTGAAATCTCTTTTTTTTTTCAACTCACCAAAGCATGACACAAGGCAAGGTTGAGGCAAAATTATATGATGAGACATAGTGGTCCTTGCTTGGAGAATTAGTAGAAGGTAATTGGAAGAAAAATAAAAGAGAATTTGGTGGAGGGAAAATGGGGGTTGTAATGATCTTGGAGGATCACATGTGAGAATGATCACATGCCCAAGGGTTTTGGTAAGGCTTAATTAAATAAATCCAGATTTGAGAAGGGGTGACACATAAGAAGAGGGTTTTATGGTTTAGTGAAAAATAGAATTGTTGATCACACATGTAAATAGAGGGAAAGGTGAAGTGCTCCAAGGGTTTGTGTCATGATTAATTTAATTAAAACTAGAAATAAAAAGGGATCACGTGAAGATAGGGATCTTTGGGGTTTACACACAAATGTAATTTTTCACAAGCACAAACACACACATTCTACAATCAAAGGCAAGATCAACTATATGCATGCAAAGTTGAAAAGAGAAAAAGTTTTTGTTGGCCCAAAATTTTGCATTCCAATTTTTTTTTTTTTAAATCAATGCACAAAAGTTGGGTTGTTACAAACCTTCCCCTCTTAAAATGAATCTCGTCCTCGAGATTCGGTGGCTAAGAACAGAAGAGTGCGGGGAAATCCTTCCGGAGTTGATCTTCTCGTTCCCAAGTGGCTTCCTCCTCTGAGTGATTAGTCCACTGGACCTTACAAAATTTAATCTTCCTTCTTCGCGTGAGACGGATAGCTTCTTCCAAAATCCGAAGGGGTACCTCACGGTAGGTTAAGTCGGTGTTGAGGTCGAGGGTGCGATAATCAATGTTCTTGAATACTTCGGGCTTGTCGGGCACTTGGAGACATCGTCGAAGAAGAGAGATATGGAACACATCGTGGAAATCCGCTAATTCAGCAGGCAGTTCCAGTTGATAAGATACTTCACCTCGACGAGCGAGAACTTTGAAGGGCCCAATATATCTGGGGGCAAGCTTCCCTTTGACGTGAAATCTCTGCATCCCCTTGAGGGGAGTGACGCGAAGATAGGCATGATCTCCAACCTTGAAGGTCAGTTCGCGATGCTTGGAATCGGCATAGCTCTTCTGGCGGGATTGAGCGGCTTTGAGGCGATCACGGATCAGTTGGACTTGTTCTTCAGCTTCACGAAGATGGTCAGGTCCAAAAACTTGACTATCTCCGGTCTCGGACCAGTTGAGAGGGGTTCGACAACGACGACCATATAGGGCTTCAAAGGGGGCCATCTGCAGACTGGCTTGGTAGCTATTGTTGTAAGAGAACTCTGCAAAGGATAGACAATCTTCCCATTTTGCTCCATAGGCGAGGACACATGCACGAAGCATGTCTTCCAGAATCTGGTTCACTCGTTCTGTTTGGCCACCGGTCTGCGGGTGATAGGCGGTGCTAAAAGATAAATTGGTTCCTAAGGTTTCATGAAAGCTCTTCCAAAATCTTGACGTAAACTGCGTGCCACGATCAGAAACTATTCTCTTAGGAACTCCATGAAGACTCACTATTCGGGACATGTAGAGATCAGCCAACTTGGTTCCGTGGTAACTGACTTTGACGGGGATGAAATGTGCAACCTTGGTAAGTCGATCGACAATAACCCAGATGGAGTCGTGACCACGCTGAGATTTAGGAAGTCCCGTAATGAAATCCATTCCAACTTCTTCCCATTTCCATTCAGGGACCTTGAGGGGTTGGAGTAATCCAGCTGGTCGCTGATGTTCAGCCTTCACTTTCCGGCACACATCACATCGGGCAATGAAAAAGGCTATCTCGCGCTTCATACCGTGCCACCAAAATTGCTTCTTGAGATCTTGATACATCTTGGTTCCTCCGGGGTGGATTGAGTAGGGGGTGTCGTGGGCTTCCTTCAAGATGAGTTGTTTCAGGTCTTCAATATTGGGCACACAGAGGCGTCCTTTGTACCACAAAACTCCTTTGGCGTCAATTTCAAAACCTGGAACTTCCTCCCTATCCATTCTACGCTTGATTCCTTCAATACTCTCATGACCCACTTGAGCTTATTTGATTTGATCGAATAAAGTAGGCTTTAGCTCAAGATTTGCCAGGAAACCATGGCTAACCAGTTCGAGGCCAAACTCCTCAAGTTCTTCATACAGCTTGGGTTGAGCAATTTTGATCGTGGCGTTCAACGAACAGGGTTCTCGACTAAGGGCATCAGCTACGACGTTGGCTTTACCGGGATGATAATGAATACCGAGATCGTAGTCCTTGATAAGTTCCATCCATCTACTCTGCCTCATATTCAGCTCCCGCTGAGTGAAAATATACTTCAAGCTCTTGTGGTCGGTGTAGATTTCACAATGATTTCCCACTAAATAATGACGCCAGGTCTTCAGGGCGTGAACCACCGCAGCAAGCTCTAAGTCATGCGTGGGGTAATTCATCTCGTGCGGTCGAAGTTGTCTTGACAAATAGGCTATCACTTTGCCTTCTTGCATCAGCACACTTCCCAGACCAAGCTTCGATGCATCGCAATATACATCAAAATCCTTGGTGATATCAGGCATGGTCAAGACGGGGGCTGTGACTAATCTCTTCTTGAGTTCCTGAAAACTGGCCTCACATTTGTCGGTCCATTCAAACTTCTTATCCTTCTTCAAAAGCTGCGTTAAGGGTCTCGCAATGCTGGAGAATCCCTCAACGAACTTACGATAATAACCCGCCAATCCTAAAAAGGCGCGGACTTCGGTCTGATTGGTAGGGGCTTTCTTCTCCATGATGGACTGAATTTTGGACGGGTCGACTGACACTCCGCCGGCTGATATGACATGGCCTAGGAATCCTACCTCTTTCAGCCAAAATTCACATTTACTAAACTTGGCGTAAAGCTGATGGTCTCGGAGAGTTCCCAAAACAATCCGCAAATGTTCAGCATGCTCTTCTTCATTCTTGGAGTAGATCAGAATATCGTCGATGAAAACCACGACGAACTTGTCGAGGTACTTCATGAACACCTTGTTCATGAGGTTCATGAAATAGGCAGGGGCATTGGTCAGTCCAAAGGACATCACGGTATATTCAAATAGTCCATACCGTGTGGTGAAGGCTGTTTTGGGAATGTCTGACTCTCGGACTTTGAGTTGATGATAACCAGTACGGAGATCAATCTTGGAGAAAACTCGGGCTCCATTCATCTGGTCAAACAGATCTTCAATCTTTGGGAGGGGGTATTTGTTCTTAATGGTGACATCATTAAGCTTCCGGTAATCCACGCACAGGCGGATGGTACCGTCCCGCTTATCCACAAAGATAACAGGGGATCCCCAGGGTGATGCGCTAGGGCGAATCAACCCTTTCCTCAACATGTCATCCAACTGCTTCTTCAACTCGACTAATTCTTGGGGGTTCATCCGGTAAGGTCGCTGAGCGATGGGGGCAGTTCCGGGGACTAGCTCGATGATAAACTCGATATCCCGATCAGGGGGCATACCGGGCAGCTCATCGGGAAAAACTTCAGGATACTCACAAGCTATGGGTACTTCATGCGGTGGCTGGACTGGCGACACTCTTCTTGCACAAAGCCTTAGAGGAGGGCATGGTCGCCACATGCTCAACTACTTCACCGTCCTCGGCAGTCGGGGTTATGGCTCGGCGAACACAATCTATGTGACCCTTATGCTTCACCATCCGAGTTCATCCCGAGGATAACCTCTAAGCCTTGCTCTCCTAATACGATCGGATCCGCGTGAAAACGCTTTCCTTGAATTTCTATGGGAACCTCCTTGCATGAACTTTGGGTTTTGTCTGGTGGATCCAGGGATTTGGACTAACATAGGTCGCTTCATGGGGGTGGGGGTTAAACCTCCTTTTCTCACAAAAGGCTTGGTAACGAAGGAATGTGAGGCTCCGGAATCAAACGAGAACATTTGCGGGTACCGAGTTGACAAGGAACGTACCCGAACAATATCCGGGGCTTCCCGAGCATCTTCGACGTTGACATGGTTCAGGTGTCCTCTAGGTGGTCCAGATGGCTTCATATGGTTCTGGTTCCTCCTAGAAGTAGTGCGAGATTTTCCTTGATTTGGCTTGGGCGCATTGGGGCGCTGTCCAGTAGTCACTTTGTTGGGGCACTCGCTAGAGTAATGATCTGATTGCCCGCAGGCGTAGCATCCATTGGGGGGTTTGCGGACAGTGTTGTTCTGGCGGTTGTAGTTAGGATTTTGGTTGAGGTTGTTGGGACGTGGTGCAAGGGGTGAGGTTCTCTGCTGATGGGGCGCTAGCCTAGGTGGGGGCAGACTGCGGGGTTGCTGAGTGCTGGAGCTGCCTTGCAACACCATTGCCTTGCGCTTGCGATTCTCAATTGCATTCTTGCGCTTGCTCTCAACCATGATGGAAGCATCCACCAGAGACTCAAGGTCGGGGTATGGGACAGCTACTAAGATACTTTGCAGCTCATCGTGCAGACCGTTCAGAAAGCGGTCCTTCCTCTTCTCTTCAGTGTTGGTATCTTCAGGAGCATACCTAGACAGGGTGGTGAACTTGTCCAGATAATCCACCACAGACATACTTCCTTGCCGCAGGTTCATGAACTTGTCCTTCATGAGCTTGATCAGCCCAGAGGGGATATGCGTCTTGCGGAACTTGGCCTTGAATTCTTCCCAGTTGATGACGTGTCCTTCAACTTGCATGGCTTTGGCGTTTTCCCACCAAGCACGTGCAGGTCCAGAAAGAAAGTGAGTGGCAAACAACACCTTCTCATCATTGCCGACTCCGGCGACCTCCAGGTTGTTTTCTATGGTGCGAAGCCAATCATCAGCGTCAAGGGGTTTAGTGCACTTGGCGAAGACAGGAGGGTTGGTATTCTGGAAATCTTTCAGCTTAGAGTGGGGGTCTCCATTCCCGTTCCCGCCATTATTATTGTTGACGTTTCCGGTAGCAAGCTGAGCGAGGTGCTGGAGAGTAGCAAGGCTAGCTTGGCGCTCTGCACGGGCTGCCTCACGGTCTTCCATCATAAGGCGCAGAAGTTGCACTATGGTTGGGTCTGGAGGTGGAGGGGGGTTTTGGTCTGACCCGCTGGCGCTTCCTCTACGGGTGTCGACCATCCTGAAGAAGGGTGGATTCAGATATTAATCGGGAAACAAAGAGATGGGCAGCCACTTAAAAGGGGAGGGTTTGGTAAAATCGAAAGTTTTTAAAACGAAAACAACCAAGCAAAAATAGGCGAAACAAAGGCATATCATAGCAGGAGTGCCGAAGGCACAAAATAGCATCACACAATAATCACATACAACCAATCAAGCTCACACTTCGGAACTACAATGACTACGGGAATCGCGCATAGGACTAGTTCCAAGGGACACCTAATATTTGGTGTATCCTATCCGAATCAACTGAGCTTGTCAGGTCTTCAATACCTCGAGTCCGGGTGTCTGAGTTGGGGGAACATCGCCAATTATATAGGTTTGGGAGAGGATGAGATAGTAGAATAAGAACTTTTAAAGTCGCTAGAAATCAGAGGGGTGAGAATTAGAAGTTTTTGAAAGGATAAGAAAGATAGAAGAAAACTTCTAGTATTTAGGAAAATAAATTTAGTAAATAATTTACCAAAGTAATATTTTCCTAACTAACGCCCATGCTAACTAAGGTCTCCTACAGTCAGGATGGCTCTGATACCAGCTCTGTGGGGCCCCGGACTTACCAGTCCAGAACTCCTGTTATGCATACAATTTCACGATCCCAAGATCATTCCATCGTGAATACATAACCAAACTGATACCAGATTACAACATCCATTACAGTACCGAATTAAAAGTATTACGGAAGTCTTACAACATCGACCATCAAGGCCGTAATTCCACAAACAGCAGCGGAAACATCTTGACTCCAAACAGCGGTGGAACCCAAGTCAGGCCTTTACCCTACAGGCGGCTGACTGGGAGAGCGTCCTAGTTCGCATCTTCGGCATCGTACTCCTCTTTTTCGTAGTACTCATCTTCAAAGTCTGGCCAAGTAAATAGCCAGGACAACAATGCCAATGAGTACGTTTGAATGTACTCGCAAACCACCTTAGAGAGAAATAAAGGATATGCTGTATGGCAGTAGCAAGGAACATGCACTAACTAAGGCGACAAAGGAGCGAGAGATAGTTTGTCTTGAGAGTATGACATCTCTATATCTTTGTTGAAAAACCTTTTTGAAAACAAGTTTTGTTTTGAAGACTAATAGGTAAGGACGACCCATTTTCTTTTCCTGCCATCTCAGTATGACCAAAACAAGTTTTCCAACTTTCCACCATACCTCCCAGGTACTATTCCACCAGTCCCATCGGTATCCTTTTTCCAAAACCTTTGGAAAACATTTTTGTAAAACAAAACTCCTTCAATGCCAAGCAACAGACCTTTCCCATGTCCATAACCGCGGACACGGCTATTCGAATAGATTTACACTCGCGAGAGGTTGTACACTTTCCCCACAAGATCCGAATACTCATCGTGTGGGCATCATCCCTGCATAACAACATATGCCACGACAAGTACCCGATCGTAGTTTTTCGCCTGCTCGCCTTAGCCTAAGACATGCCGAATGAGTTGTACCTCCCAACACCAGAGTCCGAGGGCTGTCCAGGAGTAGCAAGGTCCCCAGCACACTCGACCCTCCGGAATGCCATCCAACCACTTAGGCATCTTTCAATGGGAGCTCATAAGTTGTACCCCGCGTACCTAAACAGGCAAATGGGTTGCGTCCCTTCTCATGGGAAGAACCCCGGTCGAAGCGTCCATGGTCGGACTGCCACTACATTTGCAGGACTCAAACTAAGGCGAGACAAACTACTACGCTACGCCCCGTCCCACTAAAGGGTAATGTGGTTGCACTGGCTAGGTCCGGTTAGGTACTCAGTCACCAAAGTTTTTCGAAAACAATTTTCTCCACTTGCCTCCAGCAACTCTTCTTCCCAAAAACCTTTTTCCTTTTCATAAACCCACACTTGGGCAGGGCTACCCCATTCCAAGGTTTTCGAAACACATCTTTCTTGAAAACATTTTCACAAACCTTTTTAAAGAGGGCTCCCGACCTATAGTCCGACTTTTCTTTGAAAAGCGGCGACAAGGATGATAAGGTGTTAAGCACCATATCACTAATAGAGAAGTGATCAGTAGGTACCAACGAGGGCTGCACCCTAAGGGTGGAATAATAAAACTCCGGGTGGCACTAACCACCGACAAAACAAATAGAAGACATGCACTTTTATAAAACTTGTAATAATGCAAGAATAAGATATATAGGATCAGAGATGCATCAAGAGGTGGCTTGCCTTGATCGAGCAAAGTTTCCCTGGCCTTCTTCCTCGAATCCTCCAAATTCACCTCCTCCTTTGTTTCCGGCGGCGTTCGAATCTAGCGTCGCAAAATAAAAAGAAACAAGCACACACCAAATCAACAAACCATTCCAGAATAGTGCACACAAAAATTTGGTAAAATCACAAGTATGCAAAGGTTTACAAATACAAGCTACTGAAAGTGGTTTCACTAATTTATGATTTTTAAAACAAAAGATATGATTTTTACAATTCCGGAAATGACTTAAGAACCATTTAAATGGTCTAAATCTTTCCGTGAGTCACAAAAATACATGCAGCATACCTACGAAAGCTAACAAAATGTATAACACACTTGCACAAGAATCACTTGCAAATAATGTTTTAAACAATTTAGACAATTTAAATGAAACAGAAACCAGGGCACACAATTAGCTAGCCACACCAGTATCAGAGCATCACCAACCAAAACCAATCATACCTATGGATAGCTGAAACTAATTGTGATTTAACCCCACTGGTTTGGTATTTTTCTGATTTGCAAATGAATTTACAAAAATCAGATACTGAAAAGGTATCCTGTTTCAGTAATAAAATCCCAAGAATTAAAATACCTCTCAAACAAATATTTCTTTTGGCACAAAATTACCCTAACATGATACCTACCAGTAGCCCTTGGGTTTGCTCCAAAATCATTTGTAGTTTTCAAACTAAAAATCACAGAATATCTCTCTGGTTGATATTTGATTTGTGAACCAAACAATAACCAGCAAGCTTCTGCATGTGAGACAAGTGCCAAAAGAAGGGTACTCACATCTACAGCACAAAAAAATTAACCTCATGCAAAAAGGATCTATACAAAACTCATACTAATTAAAATGCTCTTACAGTAACATTTTAGGATCGTATTTATCAGCAAAAATCTACAAGACTAAATCGCATGCATGCAATTGTAAACGGTTAGGATTTGGTAAAGGAACACATAGAAACTTGAATGGAAATATTTGAGCAAACGAGGAATTTATAGAATTTCAAAAACTACCGAACTAATTACTGGCAGATTTAGCTCAATTAAAACGATAAAGGGAAATGGGCCGGGGGTCGGCGGCACGGCCCAGATCGGCGAGACACCGCCGCCGGGCGGCCCGGATCCTTCCGCAACGCGCGGGAAGGTGAGATTTAAAGGGGCAGGGACGTGGCTGGCCACGCTAGCATGCGGGCCCCGCGCCAACCGCATGCATGCGGAGGGTTTCTTCCTCCGCGCGACGCAGGATACTGGCGGAAACCCTGGCTTCTTCTGGCAGCTCGTGTGCTCACCTCAGGACGCAGGTTCCGGCGGCGTCGGGCGCTTTGGACGCGGAAGAGGAAGTTCTTTCGAGCTGTGATCCTGGCGGCACAAACAGAGATGGCCTCAGCGGCGGTTGACGGCGACGCAGACGTCGGAGACGGGGACGGAGAGCTCACCTAGGGGATTCTGGGAGCGAGGCGGAGGAGTTGGGGAGGGCGTGTAGGGACGAGGCAGCACCGCAGCGGCTCCAGCTCCAGCATGCAGCGTCCCGGATGGAGGTGGCGACGAACGTGAAAGCGACGGCGACGGCGGCGGTTCACCCGGCTGTCCACGCAAACGCCGGTGTCGAGGCAACCTGGGTGAGATAGAATGGTTAGTTAGAGAGGGGGAGACGCTACTCAGTGATCGAGCAAGAGAGGGAGAAGAGCGGCGTCGCGTTGCTGCGGCAACCTTCACCGGCGCCCACGGACGGCGAGCGCGAGCACGGGCGGTAGGGAGAAGCGCGAGCTCCTCTCCGCTCGGTTAGTGGAATGGTAGTGTGCGGGGAAGGTTATGGCGAAGGGAGAAAGGAAGAGGGGGTCTGAGCCCCTTTTATCGACGACGCGCGGGTGCACGGTGCACCCGGTCCGCGCACGGCATGGAGAGGGGGGCGGCGTCCGTGATTGGTCGCGATGGGCGGTGCTGCGGTGTTTTCTGTCCGCGGAGGAGGTTTTGGGAGGGCGCGGACGTCGGGAGCGTGAGGGAAGCGTCCAAACGCGGAGAAGTCACGTCCCTCTGCCAAGTGCTCGACAGAACGACGGTGGCGAGACGACGCCACGCACGGGCAAAATAGGGCTCGGCTGTAGCTGCGCGTGTATCCCGGAGGGGGTGTCACACTCCTCGTCGACCTCCAGGTGTGGACGTCCACCGGAGAGGGCCGTGGCGCAGCCTACGTGGACGTGCTCCAGGGCGACGTGCTCGGCAGCGGTTGGGGGTCCAGGGGCGGGTCGATGAAGAGGAAGTCCTTGGAGACTGTCTAGGCGAGAGAGAGAGAGACGCAGTGGTCATCGTCTGCTGCTGGCGTCGCGTGCAAGGGCAGCAGGGAAAAGAGAGAGAGGCATTGGCACCATGCGGGTGGCCATGGTGGAGAAAGGACGGAAGAGGAGCTAGGAGGGGTAGGGGATGACAGGAGGGAGGAGTAGGGCATGCGGCTTTCCATGTCCGGTCCGGGTGGAGTCATTCCATTTTGGCAACATGCACTAACCATGGCCCGGCCACTCCTTCTCTTTTCCCTTCTCTCTCACTTACCCGATGGAGTAATTGCATGCATGAGCACATGTGTGTGGAGAGTGAGTGAGTGGAGAGAGGGATCGAGTTTGAGTCAGAATTTTATTCACCATGCAGGTGTTTTGGAGAGTAAAGAAAAAAAAGAGAGATAGAGAGAGATGCAAGGAAATGGTGGTGTGTGATGGCCGGCATGGCCATCCTCCCTATTTTCATTTGTTTGAAATCTCTTTTTTTTTCAACTCACCAAAGCATGACACAAGGCAAGGTTGAGGCAAAATTATATGATGAGACATAGTGGTCCTTGCTTGGAGAATTAGTAGAAGGTAATTGGAAGAAAAATAAAAGAGAATTTGGTGGAGGGAAAATGGGGGTTGTAATGATCTTGGAGGATCACATGTGAGAATGATCACATGCCCAAGGGTTTTGGTAAGGCTTAATTAAATAAATCCAGATTTGAGAAGGGGTGACACATAAGAAGAGGGTTTTATGGTTTAGTGAAAAATAGAATTGTTGATCACACATGTAAATAGAGGGAAAGGTGAAGTGCTCCAAGGGTTTGTGTCATGATTAATTTAATTAAAACTAGAAATAAAAAGGGATCACGTGAAGATAGGGATCTTTGGGGTTTACACACAAATGTAATTTTTCACAAGCACAAACACACACATTCTACAATCAAAGGCAAGATCAACTATATGCATGCAAAGTTGAAAACAGAAAAAGTTTTTGTTGGCCCAAAATTTTGCATTCCAATTTTTTTTTTTAAATCAATGCACAAAAGTTGGGTTGTTACACTAGCCCTCTCCCGTCCCCAACCCTCCTTTGGCTCTCTCTCCGGTCCGGGCCTGCCCACCGTTTCAATGCCCACACGAGTTCCTCCGTGCGCATCAACGAGCACTAGTTAGTGCCTTCTCTATGTTAGCCTCGTGATGCAACGGAGGAGGATTTAGGTCGGGGAGGCGAGCCAGCGCGGGGGGGGGGGGCTCGCTGGGTTTTTTTTGCACTCGGAACACAACCTTTATTAATTATGGTATAAATTTTACATGCATCTTCCACTAATTGAGGATAAAGGAAAAGAGGTGGATCATCTAACCAGAACTTATTCTCATTATCATGTACCGATTTTAAAACTACATTAGCAGCTCTATTATTCTCCCTAGGACAATGTGCTAAGCGTGATGAAGCAAATCCTGCCAAGATTGTTCGACACTCGTTGGTGAAGGGCATGCCCACTATCGTGTGTTCATCTGGTTCCATGAACTCTTGGACAACTTCCAAAGAATCTTTCTCCACATATATATGGTTGCATCTCATTCGCTCAGCAAGCCGGAGACCGTCATGAACTGCCTGGGGCGTCCGCCGTGGTGACGTCAATGATCCCCTCGATCGGAATCAGACATGCTGCCAGGAAGTGACCTGTAGAGTCTCGGATGATGCATCCCAATGTGCCTTTCTTGTATCCAAGTTCACTGTAGCATTATTATTAAGTTTAACAAAACCCGGTGGTGTTTTCATCCAGCCTTTCTTCACACTTCCCCTCTATTCTTCTTTGCCTTTACATAGTTCGCGACCATGGCCTTTAGAGATAGATCCGTTTGTTGGAGATATGCCCAAGAGGCAATAATAAAAGTGTTTATTTTTATATCTTAGTGTTCATGATAAATGTTTACATCTCATGCTATAATTGTATTAACCGGAAATATTAATACTTGTGTGTTTTGTAAACATAAAAGAGTCCCTAGTAAGCCTCTTGTTAAACTAGTTTGTTGATTAATAGATGATCATGGTTTCCTGATCATGAACATTGGATGTTATTAATAACAAGATCATAGCATTAGGTGAATGATGTGATGGACATATACCCATAGTAAGTGTAGCATATGATCAAGTCATTAAGTTCTTTTTGCTTCAAGCTTTAAGATACATAGTAACCTAATCCTTCGACCATAAGATCATGTTAATAACCTACACCGGATGGATGCTTTGATGATATCAAACACTACTTCGTAAATGGATAGTTATAAAGGTGGCATTAAATGTTCAGAAAGTATAAGTTGAAGCGCGTGGATCAATAGTGAGATTTGTCCATCCAAATGACGGATAGATATATTCTGGGTCCTCTCAGTGGAATATCATCCAACTAGCTTGCAAGCTGATGTCTACGGGAGCTTCTATTCTTGTAGACAGTGTTGGGCCTCCAAGAGCAGAGGTTTGTAGAACAGCAGCAGTTTTCCCTTAAGTGGATCACCCAAGGTTTATCGAACTCAGGGAGGAAGAGGTCAAAGATATCCCTCTCATGCAACCACTGCAACCACAAAGCAAGAAGTCTCTTGTGTCCCCAACACACCTAATAGGTGCACTAGTTCGGCGAAGAGATAGTGAAATACGGGTGGTATGAATGAATATGAGCGAGTAGTAACGGCGCCGGAAAATAGCTTGTCTGGCGTGTAGTTGATGGTGGTAATATGGTAGCAGTGAGTAACGCAATAAAACGATAAACAAGCAGCGATAGCGATATTTAGGAACAAGGCCTAGGGATTACACTTTCACTAGTGGACACTCTCAACATTGATCACATAACAGAATAGATAAATGCATACTCTACACTCTCTTGTTGGATGATGAACACATTGCGTAGGATTACACGAACCCTCAATGCCGGAGTTAACAAGCTCCACAATTCAATGTTCATATTTAAATAACCTTAGAGTGCATGAAAGATCAACACGACTAAACCAAGTACTAACACAGCATGCACACTGTCACCTTCACACTATGTAGGAGGAATAGATCACATCAATACCATCATAGCAATAGTTAACTTCATAATCTACAAGAGATCACAATCATAGCCTACGCCAAGTACTAACACGGATGCACACACTTGTCACCATTACACCGTGCAGGGAGGAATAAAACTACTTTAATAACATCACTAGAGTAGCACATGGATAAATTGTGATACAAAACACATTGCAATCATAAAGAGATATAAATAAGCACTTCACTATGCCATTCATAACGAGTGAATAAGTATTACGTGAAATATAGCCTAAGAGACCCACACGGTGCACACACTGTCACCTTTACACACGTGGGACAAGGAGTCTCCGGAGATCACATAAGTAAAACCCACTTGACTAGCATAATGACATCTAGATTACAAGCATCATCATATGAATCTCAATCATGTAAGGCAGCTCATGAGATTATTGTATTGAAGCACATAGGAGAGAGATGAACCACATAGCTACCGGTACGGCCCCGAGCCTCGATGGAGAACTACTCCCTCCTCATGGGAGACAGCGAGCGTTGATGAAGATGGCGGTGGTGTCGATGGAGGAGCCTTCCGGGGCACTTCCCCGCCCGGCAGCGTGCGGAGCGGAGACTCCTGTCCCCCGGATCTTGGCTTCGCGATGACGGCGGCTCTAGAAGGTTTCTCGTACCGTGGCTTTTTCGTATCGAGGTTTTAGGTCGGGGACCTTTAAATAGGCGAAGAGGCGGAGTCGGAGGGGCGACGAGGCGGCGACACCATAGGGGCGCGGCCGGGGCCCGGGCCGCGCCACCCTGTCGTCCGGGGCCCACATGGCCCCCTCCGGCGGCTCTCGGGTGTTCTGGATGCTTCCGGTGAAAATAGGAACCCGGGCGTTGATTTCGTCCAATTCCGAGAATATTTCGTTACTAGGATTTCGAAACCAAAAACAGCAGAAAACGAGAACCGGCACTTCGGCATCTTGTTAATAGGTTAGTTCCGGAAAATGCACGAATATGACATAAAGTGTGCATAAAACATGTAGATATCATCAATAATGTGGCATGGAACACAAGAAATTATCGATACGTCGGAGACGTATCAGCATCCCCAAGCTTAGTTCTGCTCGTCCCGAGCAGTGTAAGCGATAACAAAGATAATTTCTGGAGTGACATGCTATCATAAACTTGATCATATTGTAAACATATGTAATGAATGCAGCGATCAAAACAATGGTAATGACATGAGTAAACAACTGAATCATAAAGCAATGACTTTTCATGAATAGCACTTTCAAGACAGGCATCAATAAGTCTTGCATAAGAGTTAACTCATAAAGCAATAATTTAAAGTAAAGACATTGAAGCAACACAAAGGAAGATTAAGTTTCAGCGGTTGCTTTCAACTTATAACATGTATATCTCATGGATAATTGTCAACATAGAGTAATATAACAAGTGCAATATGCAAGTATGTAGGAATCAATGCACAGTTCATACAAGTGTTTGCTTCTTGAGGTGGAGAGAAATAGGTGAACTGACTCAACATAAAAGTAAAAGAAAGGTCCTTCAAAGAGGAAAGCATTGATTGCTATATTTGTGCTAGAGCTTTTATTTTGAAAACATGAAACAATTTTGTCAACGGTAGTAATAAAGCATATGAGTTATGTAGATTATATCTTACAAGTTGCAAGCCTCATGTAATATCCCAGGTAATGGGGTTACAAAAATAGAGGAAACATATGTGTGCATTGCATTCATGCATAGAAAATCTGGGGAATTTTCGCGCTTTAAAAGTAAAAACAGATCACGATGAGTCGAAGTTTCACTTGACCTTGGTGGAATTGAAGTAGCTCATCAAGTCAAGCGCTATAAACCTCAATGTGACTTTGTTAAAACCTTGT
>NC_061514.1:22201011-22221843 GCF_022539505.1 Lolium rigidum | reverse complement strand
GTTATCACCAAGATTTGACCGAGTCGGAGGTAGGCCGCAGTCAAGATGGGCTTAAGGAAATATACGTGGAGAATTACATGAATCGGCCTGTTATACCAAGTTGGGCTTAATTGCCCGTGTATCTGTAACATATTAGATCTATTTTAGTTTAGAGGTGGAATCTTACTCGTGCACGGTTTAGTGCACGCCCACATTAGAAAGTCCCCTGGACTATAAATATGTACCTAGGGTTTATGGAATAAACAACAACTCACGTTCAACCCCAAAACAAACCAATCTCGGCGCATCGCCAACTCCTTCGTCTCGAGGGTTTCTATCGGGTAGCGACATGCTGCCTAGATCGCATCTTGCGATCTAGGCAGCACAAGCCCCACGTTGTTCATGCGTTGCTCGTATCGAAGCGTTTTTGATGGCGAGCAACGTAGTTATCATTAGGTGTGTTAGGGTTAGCATTGTTCTTCGTTTAAGCATGCTTACGTAGTGCAACCCTTGCATATCTAGCCGCCCTCACGCCTATCTCGGGTGTGGGGCGGCACCCCGCTTGATCATTATTTAGTAGATCTGATCCGTTACGATTGCTCCTTGTTCTACAAGGATTAGTTTAATATCTGCAATAGTTAGGCCTTACAAAGGGGGGAGGATCCAGGTGGCACGTAGGGTGGCGTTCGCAAGTCCTAAACGGGATGTTCCTAGGATCAACTTCATGTTGGTTTTTTGGCCTTGTTTAGGATCGGCTTACGAGCACCGTGCGTGGCTGCAAGGCCCAACCTCGGAGTAGGATGATCCGATTATGCGGTGAAAACCCTAAATCGTCGTAGATCTCGTTAGCTTCATCTTGATCAAGCGGGACCACCAAGTATTCGTGCACCCCGTACGGATCATGGGTGGATCGGCTCTTTGAGCCGATTCACGAGATTACTCGAGAGCCGATCGAGGCTCGTATTTAACGATTACATGTATGCCTGCGGAGAAACTAAGCGAGGCAACCTCATCACCTTCCTGACCAGGTATAGGTCAGGTGGCACGCCCTTGCACTTCGCAACGCCGCGTGTGACCAGAAGAGCATTGCGGGCCGTCGCTCGGAGGGGTCTCAGCCAGCCGTAGCTCTAGGCTCTTCCCGGCTCTACAGTGTTGACAAGGCCGCTGCCCGCCGGTGGGTTTTGGCAGTCAACAGTGACGTGCTCGTCCGAGGAGCTACGTCACGAGGTGGTACTTCTTCCTCGTCATCACTGCGAGTAAGGATCAATAGCATAAAAAGCAAGACAAGAAAAAACTTCGACTACAGAAATAAGAGAAAATCAAGGTAACTTACGAGCTGACGAGGGATGCAACATAAGGATCATAAGTCGCCTTCGGATGGGAAGGAACAACTTCCTCGGCTTTGGATGTGCCGGAATCTTCGACATCGTTCCTCTTCCTTTTCCTTTGTGGGGAAACAGCGGGAGGAGGAGATTGGACTGACGTAGTGTCCTCGGAAGATCCCGCAGACTTCCGAGAATCCACGGGATCATTCACAAAGGACGGAGCTTCTTGATTGTCGTCGATAACAATGCCCATTTCTTCGACTTCTCCATCCTCAGGAAGAGGAGGAAGGGAAGCCATAGTAGGGTGATTCTACAAGAAAATAGCGGCAAAGGGAAAAATAGAGAGATATCAATGCAATGAGATGCAGGGAAAATTCAGAACAAGATAAAAATTCGAGAAGACAAAATACCTCGGGGAGAGGATTGGTGGAGCTGTAGGGTTCCACGCGACAAGAGGAAGGAATAGGATCCCTCTTACTCAGCGAGGTAATTCTTCGAATAAGCTTCTCCAAGTCCTTCACAGAAAGATCATTGGAGAGCCTATTGGCGTCATTGGCACCAGAATACGTCCAAAGGGGATTTTTGCGAGCCTGAAGAGGCTGCACTCTAATCCTAAGAAAATAGGCGGTGATTTGGACACCAGATAACTCTTTGCCTCGAGTATTTTGGAGCTGATGAATACGAGACATAAGAGCTTCGTCGCCTTCTTCTCTTCTTCGGAAGCTTCGGCGTCCTAGGAGTAGCGGCGTTGAATTTTGCGTTTCCGTCGAAAGGAACTATGTTGTGTTCCACGGAATTGGCGCTTTCTTCGTGTATATAGAGCCACCTTTTGCGCCATCCTTGGACAGAGTCGAGGAAATTTGACGTCGAAATAATCGACATCGGTTCGGACACAGTATAACTACACCACCTATGTTGTAGGTGGCGTTGTGAGCGCCATTGCGGCGAAGGCGTGAAAATGCGCTTCCAAAGAGCCCAATTAGGAGCGACTCCAAGAAAGCATTCGCAAAGCGTGATAAAAATAGAAATGTGAAGGATGGAATTGGGGGTCAGCTGGTGCAGCTGAATCCCATAGACAAAGAGAAGACCGCGGAGGAAATCATGGATTGGGGTAGAGAGGCCTCGGATGAGATGATCAACGAAACTAACCCGGTACTCCATTGGAGGCTTGGGGTAGCTTTCTTCGCTGGGAAAGCGGATGGCGTCTTCCTTCTTCATCAGGCCGAGCCTCTTCAGCATATTGACATCTTGGTTGGAGATTTTGGATCTCTCCAACTCAAGATCCTCAGCGGCCATCTTGGATTCCGGAGTGCTGTGGCGGGTGAGTCGCGTACGTGGTGGCATCAACAGCACTGGAAAAGTAGTGTTCGTGCGTGCGGAAGATCAGAAAGAGTTGGGCGCAGAGGAGTTTTTGCAGAGGGGAACAGATGTGCGGCGCAAGCGAAGGAGTGGACGGAGGTTGAAGAAAGGTTTATATAGGCTTCGGGAGAAGTAATGAACCGTCGGATGAAGAAATCATGTGGTGAAAAGAGATCCAATAGATATGAGGGTAAAAAGGTATTTTTACGGAGATGGAATGGAACAGGCGTTACCGAACGTGCGCCAGGAAAAGCGGAGGACGTGTGTCCCCCACTTGCACGACGTATCAACATGGTGGGAACAATGGACCCACAAGGCAGAGAAATTTCGACCATTAATAGAGCTGAAGAGAATTTGACAAAGGAAAATATGTCGACAAGAAAAATAAAAGGAGAATGGCGACAGGATAAGTTATTTGCATACTTCGGGAGCCTTTGGTCAGAAACAAGTTTTTGCCCAAATGCTCGGGGGCTACTTCGATAAAAGTAAAGTTTCGACTATGGCAAATATAGAAATTGTGGAGCCTACAACCAAGCACAAGTTCTTGGTTGTAGCCTCGGGGGCTACTCCCATCGGAGCGCTGTTCGCGCACCCGATAGATAAAAAAAGAAGAGAAAGAATATCGGGAGATAAATGGCAATATAGTGACAAGGTGGACTAAAATGTTGAGCCTACAACCAAGCACAAGTTCTTGGCTGTAGCCTCGGGGGCTACTCCCATCGGGAACGCTGTTCGCGTGCCCGATGAAATATAAAAAGAAAAAGAAAGAAAGATAGAAAAGCAAGAGAGTATATTTCGAGTTATAATTAACTCTACATATACTCCCATCGGGAGATTAATATAAGTCATATTTGACTCGATAAAATGTGCCATTCCAACAGCCGGAAAAGCACTCGACAATATATTCTCGAACGCCAAAGTTGCGATCAATTTCTGAATGCCGCAAATTTGCGAAGGTAAGACCCCGGATCCATTCGTTGGGCGTGGCATCGCCGAAGACTGCGCTCTGCTACTTTTATCCGTATCAACAGATACGAAGAAAAATCCTAACGGACGCGTTAGGTACTCGATAAATTTGATTGGGACTCGACAGAATGGTAAGACCTTAAGCGGCACCTGTCGAAGTTTGCACCAGTATCCCGAGATCATGTCCAGGGACGTGATCTTGAAGTAGGTTTTTGCGGATTGCCACTAGAGCAGCTTAACTAGTACCTGATCCGTCGGATGAACTAGCCCCAACTACCAATATCCCCGTGCAATATAGAAATTTATATAAAGAAATATAGAAAAGTTTAAATTGTTGAATAAGAATAAGCGATGGAGATTTTCCCTGATTCTACGATTCAAGCAAAATCTCGGGGGCTACTGACATAGGCATCTCAAATGGGCCTGCCAAAGATAGTACCCGGGGTTTAACGAAGGCCCACTACCCGAAGAATAAGAAGGTTCGAGAGCCCAAGATATATTAAGGAAAGTAGAATTGTAATAGGAAGTGTTGTTTGTAAATCTAGCGGGATGAGTTAGAAACCGTCCCGGACTCTGTAACTTGTACAAAACGAAACCCTCGGCTCCACCTCTTATATAAAGGGAGTCGAGGGACGAGGAGATCATCGAATCATTGTCTGCAAACCCTAGTTTTCATAATCGTCGAGTACTTTTCGGCTGAAACCTTCGAGATCTACTTGCCCTCTACTTCTAACTAAACCCTAGCCTACAATCCATAGGCATTGATAAGTTAATCCCTTGTCACCGATCGCCTCACTCGCCGTCGCCGTCAGGCTGCCGCGCCTCGCCGTCTCCGTCGCCGCACTCGCCGTCGCCGCCGCCGTCTCGTACGTCGCCGCCCCGCCCACACCTGTCGCGCGCGCGCGCCCGTCGATCTCCCGTACGCGCGCCCCTCGTCGTCGCCGGCGCCGCCGCCGCTCGCAGTGAGAGAGAGGAGAGGGAGAGAGCGCAGCGCCGTGGCCGCGCGCGCCCGGCCGCGCGCCGCGCCGCTCGCTCGCCCGAGAGAGAGAGAGGAGAGAGGCGGCGGCCGCCGTACCCGCGCGGTGAGAGACGAGAGAGAGGGAGAGGAGAGAGCAGCCCCGGCATTTTTTTTTCTTTCTTTTTTTAGTTTTTGTTCTTGTTAATTTTAAAACAAAAAATAACTAAAATTTGAGTTAAAAGTTTGTGTAAAATTAAAAAACTAAAATTTGACTTAAAAAGAAATACAATTTGACTTAAAAAAGATTGTGTAAAAAAACTAAAATTTGACTTAAAAAAGATTGTGTAAAAAAACTAAAATTTGACTTAAACGAATTAACGTGTTGTTAATTAAAATTGTAAACTAGATAAAATTTGACTAAAAAACTAAAATTTTACTAAAATTTGATCATTTAAAATTTGATCATTAAGTTTTCTTAAGTTACAGAATTTTGATCATTAAGTTTTCTTAAGTTAAAATTTGATCATTAAGTTTTCTTAAGTTAAAATTTTGATCATTAAGTCTAAATTTTGTTAAGTTACAGAATTTTGATCACTAAAAATTTTACTAAAATTTGTTTTTTTAACTTAACTAAAAATTTGTACACTAACAAAAGTTTGACTTAACAAAATTTAACAAATATGTAATATGTAACAAAATTTAACAAAAATTCTAATGATCAAAATTTTAACTTAAGATAACTTAATGATCAAAATTCTGTAACTTAAGAAAACTTAATGATCAAATTTTAAATGATCAAATAATAGTAAAATTTTTCTTAAGTTAAAATTTTGATCATTAAGTCTAAATTTTGTTAAGTTAAAATTTTGATCATTTAGTCTAAATTTTGTTAAGTAAAATTTTAACTTAACAAAATTTTATTTGGGATCGAGAGGGGCGGCGAGGGTTATGTGTCCCCGGCACCGCCACCGCCCTCTCTGGCCACCGCCACACCGGTCTCTCGGTCACGCGGTCACTGCGTCCCCCTTTCGCCACCGCCACCGGTCTCTCGGTCACGCGGTCACTGCGTCCCCCCTTTCGCCACCACCACCGTTCTCTCGGTCACGCGATCACTGCGTCCCCCCTCTCGCCTGCCGCTCGTCGCCCTCTCTATTTATATGTAGAAGAGATGTGATAATGCATATACACAATTAATTTGTTTTGACTCCATGTTTTTAGGACTGACATATGGCGGACGATAGAGCTGACCCGATTCTGGACAACTATGATCCGGACGTCGAAGACCATATGTTCGGCATCATAAAAGGCGATATTCCATATGTGCCGACCGGAGAAGAAGAAGATGATATCTCTTCTTATCCGAACCTTGAGGGTGAAGATGAAGGGCGCCGTCGGCAAGATGATGCCGAAGAAACGTCGATAAACGACGATCTTCAATTGGAAGTAGCAACCACCTCCGGCGCCGAGGTATATATATATACATATTGAGCTTCTGGTGATACAACTAACTGATTTGAATAAATGTGTGTGTACTAACGCGCGCGACTCTCTTTCTTATTTTAGCCCTCGGCCGGATCGTCGAAAAAATCGAGTACGTCGTCGTCAAAGCGTGGCGCAACCAAGACGATGAAAGCAGGAGAAACATGCACCATCGATGTTGTCGACGAAGCAACCGGCAGGCCGCTGGAGCCCAGCAAGAACGCCACCAAGTTTGTCAGCCAATGCGGAGCCGTTGTTAGAGACAACGTCTCGATCACCCTCCAGGAGTGGAATGAGCCAAAGAAGGCACGTGTTGGTTTCACTTTTGTCGATAAGAGAACAAAAAAAGATTGCTTCAAAAAGCTTATGGAACATTTCGTTCTACCTCCGGAATACCGCAAATACGATGAGGAGGGTAACAAGATTGCGGAAAACAAGAAGAGGCGCAAGCTAGTCAAACGATTCGCTCTTTCTAGGATGGCCAACGCATTCCGGAAATACAAGCAAAATCTAGCCCATGACTTTGTCAACCAGGGCAAGACTCCGGATTTCAAAGGACAATATGAGAAACAGCAACATGATTGGCCAGAATTTGTGAAGCAAAAGAAATCGGAGCAGTTCCTTGAACTATCGAAAAAAAATAAGGAAAATGCGGCCAAGAAGGAGTACAATCATAAAATGGGGCCAGGAGGGTATCGCTTTTGGCAGCCTAGGTGGGAGAAGATGGAGAACGAGCTGAGGGCGCGAGGAATCCGTCCGGGTACGGAGGGATGGGACCCAAGGGCCAAAAGCTGGTGGTACGGGCATGGGGGATCGCTGAACCCGGAGACAGGGGAGTGTGTTTACCAGGGCAAAATAATTACACCCACCCAAATGCTTATTGAGGCAATGAGGGATGCTCAAGAGGGGAGGATCAAGTTCAACAGAGAGAAGGACGCCCTGACAAAAGCCCTCGGGAATCCTGAACACGGAGGACGTGTACGAGGCATGGGGCACATTCCGTGGAAAATAGGGTTCCCCCAGAACGATGACCCGTACGGTTACTGGAAGCCGTAAGAGAAAGATGGATCGGGAAAAAGATGTTGTGGCGCGATTGGTAACGGAAATGGATGTGATGAAGAAAACCGTGAGTGTACTAGTAGCCGAAAGAGAGGCAGCTCGGGCGCAGCATGAAGATCATCCAATGGATCTCGGAAGCCGGCAGCGGAGAAGAAGCGAGCGTGGCTTCCACGGAGGCCTCACCGGCCGGTGCACCGACGATAGAAATTACCTGCACCGGAGCCTCCGGTGGTCGAAATTACTGCACCGGAGCCTCCTCGCTACCCCGTGGACGATATAAAGGAGATGAAAGCATGTCATCCGTATTATCCTATCGGGAACATGTCCATGAAGGTAGCCATCGGCGATGCTTTACCACCGGAGCACTCCACCACAACAACCCCATTCAAGATGGCTATGCTCGTGTCACGGTGGAGGAGATAGTCCAAGGGTTTGAGGACCCGGACATTGACATTGCTACACCTGAAGGGGTGAAAAGACTTGGAGATGTCAAGCGCCAGTTCATTCTATGGCAGAAGAAATTTATCAAGTTTCCAGGCGAGGCGCCAACAAGTCCACCCCCGTACGGTGGTGGTGGTGGCGGTGGCGGTGACGGTGGCGGTGGCGGTGGCGGTGGCGGTGACGGTGGCGGTGGCGGTGGTGGTGGTGGTGCTTCACCTAATACACCTCATTCACGTCAGCCGACGCCCCCCCCAGTCCTCGTCCGGCGGGTGATCAGACACCGGTACCGCCCCCCAATCCACCTCCGGCGAAGAAGCAGAAGCAGTCCTGGGTTATTAACCCGGACCCTTATGTACCTAGAACCACAAAGATACCAGAGCCATCACTGAAGCCTCTCATCCCGAGGCCTTGGGAACTTAGTGTCGAGGAAAATGCAGCGGCCGTGGCTGCTCAGCATGAGAAATGGAAGGAGGAGTGCAAGAAGAAAAGAGAGGGCGAGCCCAAGCCAGTATATTCTGACAAGCAAAAGCGATGGGCTAAGTCATTTTTGAACACACCGTCCCAAGCCGCGAAGAATCTGCCTGACGACTATTTACGTGAACTTCATAGGCAAGCACTCGCGTTCAAGAGGAACCAAGAGTTGGCGGAGAAGAAAGCCTTGGAGGACGAGGCCGAGACAAAATTAGAAAGGGGGAAAGAAGTTGCCCAGCTCGGGGAACAAAGTAAACAATCGATCGCCCCGCTCATAGTGCAAGCCGCCGGTCCGGATGCCCCCGATATCATAGCAGCTGCGGCAGCACATGGATTGACCGTAACGAGTGCCGGAGAACAAGCGGCCGACTTAGGTATCACTCTTCGTGCACTCGTTAGGCCTTGATGAGGCGCCAATGAAGGACGTAGTATTTACATATGTGAAGAATGGCCCTCTCATCGAGCCTCGCGGGAAGAGGATCTACCTCGACAAATGAAAGGTCTGCTAAATTGGTACAAGGGTTACATAAAACATAAAAACGCCAAAGACTATATCTATGCGGAAGTTAGATATGAGCATCACTTCAAACGTTACTGGGTACAAATTCATCTGAGTGAATTGTTCCAGCTGTTCAATCTGCGCGACCTCGACAAATCTATCATCGGTTGCTACGTTACGTAAGTGATTTATTAATTTCTACCCCATCTCGTTCATTGCCTGCACTATATATATATATATATATATATATATATATATATATATATATATATATTGTCCTAACTATCTTGTTGTGTACGCTATTATGCAGAATGAAGAAGCGGGAAATGCGAATAAGGAACATCCATGATGTTGGGTTCATTGACCCACACATCGTTAATTCATATGTGTTAGAACACCACCCCGCCGACGTGGAGGATGACCTGTGGCGGTTTATTAGAAAACAGCAACAGAAAAGTGATATTCTATTTCCTTACCATTTTGGGTGAGTGTTTCTGTCTTGAGCACATTCTCTTTTGTTTACTCCATGCATGGTATGTGGCTAATCGATGAGTTATGCATGATCGTGCATGTATCGTGTCCGCAGGTTCCACTGGATTCTTATGGTAATTAAAGTTCAGACCTCCTCGGTTCTCGTCCACGACTCTCCGAATATGGATCCGGCGCTTTGGGGCGACATGAGAAAAATGATGCAAAAGTAATTATTTTCATTCATTTGCGCTCTATATCGATCGGCCTATTTCGTTCATCATTTCCTAATATCAAGTAACTAATTAATAACTCTCTTGTTTATTTAATTTTCTTTGCCTCGTAGGGTTTGGAGACGGTTCGTAGATACCAAGGTCGGTGAATTCAAAAAAGAGCTACATTTTAAAATGGCAGTGCGGACGACTGGGGATATTCAACCACCGGGGACCAATCTATGTGGATACTATGTTTGTGAGAGGATCCGGAGATACTGCAATGAGCGGGACCAGAAGTGTGAGAACAACATCATGAGGAATAACCTCCGGAAGACGCTTAGTCCGAAGCTCGCTTCCGACCACTTCAAGAGGAACTAGCCTGGATGGTTGGCGAGGAAAGTCATCGATCCTAGAGGAGAACACTATTACGATGACGTAGAACTTTATATGCACCAGAATTTGTAACTAACTTGTTCAAAATTGTATATGGTCATCCGATATTGAATATATATTGTATATGGTCATCCGATATTGAATATATATTGTATATTCCTCTTGAATTCTTTTTGGTTCTAATTTCAAATTTGTTTGAAATTGTACATTCATATGCATGTATGTATACAGTACCGTAGAATATGTGAAACTCCTTCAAAATTAAAACCCAAAAGAAATAAAATAATACAAATTAAAAAGAAACCAGATTTAGGGGGAGGGGGCTAAACCCTAAACCCTGCGGAGGCCTTTAGTCGCGGTTGGCCAGAAGAACCGCGACTAAAGGTCCTCCGCCCTGGCGCTCGCCTGCGGCCCACGTGGACGGGCCTTTAGTCGCGGTTCGTAAGGAACCGCGACTAAAGGGGGGCCTTTAGTCGCGCTACTTTGGTCGCGGTTGCGCCACCGCGACTAATGGCAGTTGCCAACCGCGACCAAAGCCCCTTTTTCCACCAGTGTGGTACTATGTTTCAGTTTATAGATTGACACATCTAGCCAGAAGTGGGCTTCGTGTGCCCTCGCTCACCTACGATTTCGGTGAAAAATCCAGGATCTACTCAGCTTTAGCTAGCTTCTCACGATACAACTATTCAGAAAATGAGATTCCCCTTAAAAGAAAAAGGAAAACTCTAGAAAAATTTAAAATGACCTAGCAAATTAGTGAATAAAGCCTATAATGCCTAAATTGTTCCTGAATGGGAGCTTCCTCCACGCTTAAACTTGTTTGACGAATGGATGAACGAGGAGGAAAAATAACTAGTGATACCATGATATCACTCTTTAAAATTCAAATTTGCATGTTTAAAAAACTCCAAAATAAATTTGTGAATGTTCATTCTTGGATACGTCTCAGGCTGCGGTACTAAATGAGTAAATGACCAAGTTGAGACCCTCTATTACGTCAAAGTTTTAGTACTGCACCAGCCGCCAGGAAAGCGATCTAAAAGGCGATCGGGATCTCCGCCTCCTGCCGGCGGCGCCTCCGGGCCTCCCGCCTCCGTGGCCTCAGAGCCATGGTCGCGTGGTGGTTACCGGTCCCTGCCGGCGGGAGGGCTCCATCCTCACGGTTTTTTTTGTGTTTTGCTAGGTTTTGCGTCTTCTTTGGAGAGATCAGGCGGCGGCTGCTCTCTGAAGATGGAATAAGGTTCCCCCCACCCAGCCTCCGCTCCAACGACGTCCCTAGCGTTGTTGGAGGGGGTGTGGAGGTTTGTCTCTGGTGGATCTCGTCAGATCTGGCCAGTGTGTGTCTGCGGTGGATCCGGTTGGATCCGATCGTCGTTCGTCTCCGTTTGTGTGTCAGAAAATTAGAGGCTTCCGATCTATGCATCTCTTCATCGGCGGCGGTTGCTGTGCTGGTGCGCTGGTCCTCTGTGGCCGTAGCACGACGACTTCCCGACTGTCTTCTACAACAAGATTCGCCCGGCTCTGATCATGGAGGGGTGATGGCAGCGGCGCGCCTTCGGCTCGCTCTAGTGTCTGTAGTCGTCGCTAGGTGGTCTTCGGACCTAGATGTAATTCTTATTGCTTCTGGTGTTCTTTGTATCGCCTTGATTGTTGATGAATAGATTGGATGTTTTCTTCGCAAAAAAAAAAAAGTTTTAGTACTGCACATTCGGTAGCTTGTTTCGACAGTATATTGAGACCCTCTATTACGTCAAATTTGTTGTTTGGAATTGTACCATCTAGGTGAAATATACTCCACCATGTAGATATGAAATATATTTTTCTACTTTTGGACATATAGTCGCTTTTCAACTCATATTTGTGCTCAAGTGACAACGGTCTTTTTAAGAAAACAAAATCCTCAAGTTGGTTCATTTAAACCTTTTACTCCACAATTTTATTTTATTTTGACCTTGGACTGTAAGGCAAAAGTCCCACAACAAAATTTATTTCAAACTTAGAATACAAGTACAAATACAAGATCGAGAGTGGCACATGTGGTCGTGGGTGACCTAACCTCTCCCCCGACCTAACCTCTCCCCCGAGGCGGCGGCGCCGCCCGCCGTCCCCGGGGAGTTCCCCTCCACTCCGCCCTCCTCCCCTCCCCTACAGGCACCCCTCCTCCGCCGCCGTCGCCGAGGACGCCGCGGGGCAAAGCCCCTGTGGTGAGGCGACGGTGGCGGCTCGGTCCTCCATCGGCAGAGCGCAGCGCGGCCTGCGGGAGCGTGTGGGGGCGGCGGCCTACACCCTCCTCCTCCGTCGACTGAACGCAGCGGGATGGCGGTGGCTAGCGGATCTCCGGCGGCCGGCGGCGGATGTTGGCTGCGGTGTGGTCGGATCTGGGCCGGAGGTTCAGATCGCGATCCGTCGCGGCTGCGTCTCGTCAATGGCACGAGGAGGCTTCGCTGGGTCTTCTTCGCGGCCTGAGGACGTCCGGGTCTTCGGCCCGGGCATGGTGGTGGTGGCTGACTTCATCCACCGAAGGCAGTCGGCCAGGCTGGCTATGTTGGATTTTTCATCCCACTTTCAGCGCCGGCGACGAGACGGGGAGGCATAGTAGGCGATGGCGGCGTCTGCGCCGTTATCTTGTTGAAGGCATCGTCAAGCAACTATCGCTAACCTACTCGTTCCGGCGGCGAGATGGAGGAGCTTCGAAGCCGGCGATGGTGTCGCCAGTGGAGGGTTGGAGTGGCCAGCCCAGGATGGTCGCCGACGTGGGGGTCCGACCTGAATAAAGGCGGCGGTCCTAGGGCCTCTCTTGCGTGAAGAGGAGGACCAACCGGAGGCCTGGACTCGTGATCTGGCCGGAGTGTTGAGTTCCGGAAGGCTCCGCCGATGAATGTAACAGTGCTTTTTCCTGGAGTTTGTTGGATCGGAGGTATTCGGTCGTGCGCACCCATGTTTTTATTCCGACCGATTGGTTCTGGAGGGAGCGGCGCGGAGCTCTTTTTCTTTGATTGACATCAAGTGACTATGGATCCATGATGAAAGTTGGAAGAAGAGAATTTCATGAAGGCCGGAGGGGAGGACTAGCTAAGGGAGGTTCAAGTCTCTGCGATGTTGAGGGACTTGCTTGGTGTTCCGGGCTTCACAGCAGCGGTATGAAAGTGGGGGCGACAACACATGTGAAGTGCAGAGTCCTACCTTTCAGGGTGAAAACCCAAGGCCTGGCCTTAATTGGTTGTGCCTGGCAATGTCCTTGGTGGAGGCATTTGTTTTGAGAGCGGGGACTAGTCTGTAATTCAGGTGTTGTCTTGGCGGTGGATGTATTGCTGTTGTTAGGCCCGAGATACTGTAGCGGGACTTTTGTTTCTTAGTTTTCTTTTCTTGTTTTTGGCTGTGTGCATCCGTAGTGCCATTAGGGTGGTGCGTTATTGCAGAGGCTGGGTGTAATTGGTATCTTCTTGATATTAATATATTCCCTTTATCGAAAAAAACAAATACAAGATAGAGCATACCTACCTACATATATACAATAGTAACCAACCTATGGGAGAGAGGTGATCCACTTAGAAAGGCTATCTAGGTGCTTTGCTTTAATCCTGTGCTTAAGAAGGGAAATGTCATTGATAAAATTATTTCTCCACTTTGCAAAAGTGAGGCGTTCATTCCTAAATAAAAAATTGCATTTCGCAACAGCCATATCTGCCAACATGACGTGATGGCAACGTCCATGAAAAAAGGATGAACAAAACTCCACTTTGCAGCCGCCACCACAGTTTGCAAGTCCTCATGACTACTCCATTCTTTTTTCGATAAAGGATGCTTTCATTGCTTTTATAAGCAATTACATCCAGCCTCTGCATAATCAGGATGCACACAGCCGTTTATGTTGTCTCAGGTTCGAAAATGATAAAAACAAAAAACTAGGCGAGATACATATCAGGATGAAACATATAACGCCTAAGAAGAAGGTGGGGCATCTATCCGTAGACTATGCTGCCACCCATGTTGGGAAAAAGTATCCCTCGCCGTAGCCTCCAACCGTGTACAGACCTCCGTAAACAGGTCTCGGTTCTCCACTCGCTGAAGAGGTAACCACGAACGGAGAATACATGTACATCTGTAGATGACCTGCAACAAAGAGCAATTTATATCATTAAAAATCTTGTCATTTCTACATAGCCAAAGCGCCCAGATAACTGCTAGCGCCCCCACCCTAAGAAGCAACTTAAACCTTGAATCGACATCATGAAGCCAATTACCAAAGACATTGGCAACACTAGTCGGAGGCACTGTTCTAAAAATCATCCGAGATGCCGATTTATCGGCCGATTTATCGTGAATCGGGTGGTAACCGATAAGATTTTGGCATATCGGTCAGTTTATCGCTCCACCGATATTTTGGCCGATTTTATGTATGAGAGCCGATATTTCGCCTGATTTTCGCTCTCATGGCCGGAATTTCAGCTGATTGTCAGAGAAATTTCAATAAAATTCGGTATGGCACTCTATATTTTCATCCTATGGTTTTGTAGAATTATGCATTAGCTCAAATTTTCCATTATTATTGGTTCAAATGCAAGGAATCAAGGTAGTACTTATGTGCAATGCTTAAATATTATTTTTTGCATAGCATATTATAGAAAATTTAGTGTCGAAAATTAGGATTTACAAAAAATAAGCCGATAAATGACCGACCGATAAAATCGATTAATCGTCCGATAAGCGATTAATCTTCATTTTAAGGCCGACCGATAAGTTAAGATTAACGATTTCTTGAACATTGGTCGGAGGATACAGGGTAGATGCTACTTGAATGACTGACCATATAGATCTCGCGAACTGGCACTGGAAGAATAAGTGCTTGATTGTTTCGTCCTGATGACAGAAAACACATCGAGTACTCCCATGCCAATTACGCTTAACAAGATTGTCTTTGGTGAGGATTACCCCTCGACGAAGATACCATCCAAAAATTTTAATTTTTAATGGTATCTTCATCTTCCAAATCTTTTTATTATTATCAACTGGTATATCAGAAAGAAGGATCGCGTTGTAGAAAGATTTCACAGAGAAAGCACCATTGGCATGAAGGTTCCATCTAAATTCGTCCGGTTCGTCCGATAATTGAATATCCCCGAGCCGTTGAATTAAGGTATTCCATGCCGTAAGTCTCTGTCCAAGTAAAACCCGTCTGAACGTCACATTCGGGGGTGAGGTAGCCATTACGGTAGCAATGGTATCACCTTGACGACGAGCAATCCTATAAAGAGCTGGATACTGTTCACTTAGGGGTGCATTGTCAAGCCAAGCATCTTCCCAGAAACGTATTTGTGCTCCATTTCTGATTGTGAAAGTGCCATGGCGAAAAAATTCATTTTTTGTCGCCATTAGCCCGGCCTAAGTGAGAATCCCCTGGTTTCCAAACCATTTGGGATAATGTCTTCGAACCGATATACTTTCACCGAAGGATAGTCTGCCAAGTCCCATCCTCGGTGAGGAGCTTAAACAGCCATTTTCCCAATAGGGCCGAATTCTTGACTGCCAAATCATGAACTCCAAGCCCACCTTGGTATTTGGGACTACAAACTATACTCCACTTAACCAGTCGATATTTCTTTTTCTCGATGTCCCCTTGCAAAAAGAATCTGGATCGATAATAATCGAGTTTATGCAGAATTCCTTTTGGTAGGATGAAAAATGATAACATATACAGTACCATATTTGTGAGTACCGAATTAATGAGTACCAATCTTCCACCTAGGGACAGCAACTTGCCTTTCCAACTACTAAGGCGTTTTTGTAGTCTTTCTTTCACTAATTTCCATTCCGCGATTGTAAGTCTCCGATAATGAATCGGAATACCCAAATAACGAATCGGAAATTGGCCTTGCCCACAACCAAACAACTCTGTGTACAGAGCCATATCATTTTGGGCATCACCGAAACAGAACAATTCACTTTTATGGAAATTGATTTTCAATCCTGACAATTGCTCAAAAGCCGCCAAGATTAATTTCAAGTTTTGAGCTTTTTCAAGATCATGATCCATAAATAGAATTGTATCATCGGCATATTGAAGTATAGATAAGCCACCATCAACTAGATGTGGAATCACTCCTTCAATCTGGCCATCAGCCTTAGCCCGCTCTATGAGTATGTCCAGAATATCCGCTACAATGTTAAACAACATCGGTGATAACAGATCCCCTTGGCGTAACCCTTTTCGTGTTTGGAAATAGTGACCGGTGTCATCATTAACCCGGATTGCGACACTACCTCCATACACAAAATCATTTATCAGAGCGCGCCACTCTGGAGAAAAACCTTTCATCCTGAGTGTTTGCTGTAGAAACGACCACTTGACTTTATCATACGCCTTTTCAAAATCTAGTTTTAAAATAACCCCATTTAATTTCTTAGAATGCATCTCATGTACCGTCTCATGCAAGACCGCCACTCCATCAAGGATGTTTCTTCCTTGCATAAAGGCCGTCCGTGATGGCTGGACTACATGATCCGCAACCGTATTAAGTCTAATGGTGGCCACTTTCGTGAAAATCTTGAAACTTACATTTAATAGGCGAGATAGGTCTATATTGTTGAATCCTTTCGCCTCATTAACTTTCGGTAACAAGATTACTTCACCAAAATTTAGACGAAATAATTCTAGTTGTCCAGAGTGTAGGTCACTGAACAAATCTAGAAGGTCCGATTTAATCGTGTCCCAGAAAGTTTGATAAAAGGGATTTCTAGTTTCGTGCCCCTGGTTCGTTAGTTGTACTCAGTTTTCCCCGGTCCCTTAGTTTTTCCTCAGTTTTCCCCTCCTCTAGTTTGAAACACGCACAAGTGCTGGAACGGCCGGTAGCCGTCAGGTCAGAGGCCTTGACCGTTAGTCTGACCGGGTGGGGCCGCACAGGGGCAGCTCCTCCTTGACGGGTAGGGTCAGGAGACACGTCGGAGCAGCCATCCATCTATCGCTGACGTGTGGGCCGTTTTATTTCATGATTTTATACGCGGTGCTGCCAATGACAAATGGGGCCGCTCTATAGGGCTGCGCAGCCAATGACCAGGTGGGGTCGTATATTTTTCGATAAAAGACATATATTGCCGCTCTGTGGGGCTGCCGCAGCCAATGACCAGTGGGGTCGTCTATTTATTTAGGGAAACTCATATATTGCCGCTCTGTGGGGCCTCCGCAGCCAATGACCCAGTGGGGTCGTCTATTTTTCAGGAAAAGACATATATTGCCGCTCTGTGGGGCTGCCGCAGCCAATGACCAGTGGGGTCGTCTATTTATTTAGAGAAACTCATATATTGCCGCTCGGTGGGGCCTCCGCAGCCAATGACCAGTGGGGTCGTCTATTTTTCAGGAAAAGACATATATTGCCGCTCAGAAAAAATCATATCTTGCCGCTCTGATATATGTCTTTAGAGAATATCATAGAGAGAAGCAACAAGTTCGCTAATTAATTATTCTTAAGCTAGACCGGAGAACCGCTGGCAGCTCGTTCCCCACCGTCGGACGGAGCAGCCATCGCCGGCGGCGAGCCGGCGCCTCGTCGCGCCGCCGGCTCTGTCCCCCGGCGGCGTCGGACGAACTGCGGCGCTGCACGTCAACCACGGCTCCAGCACTTGTTTCGTCCGCCGCAAGCAGATCCGCCGCCCACGACGACCGGGATTTGTTCCGCGCACCAATTGGTAGACCTCCGCTTCTGCCTCCCCCGCCCCCTAATCGATTCGGTTCCCGTAATTTATTGGAGTTTGCAGGTACGAAATAGTCCTCAATGTCTCGTCGTAGCGGGTACACCGGCGAGGGTGGGGATTCGATCATGTCGTGGCCACGTTCTACTTCTCCTACCTCGTCGGAAGTGCGGGTATATAGCTTCAGCTCTCGTACTACCGTTGAATTTGAAGTTCCGCCATGGCTCGTTGGGGTGATTTCGGTTGTTCTTTTTTCCATTATTGTTACGGTTAGCCAGGCAAGCCGATGATCCATGGTACATTGCATACCAAGATGAATCAACCCAGTGGTGTAGCCAGAGGATGGATTTGGAGGAGAAGGTGGCCAATTTAGGTGATGAATTGGCCCGTAAAAACCTGATGATATTCGAGCTGAAGCGTATTGTGGAGGAAGAAAAGAAGAATTCAGAGCTTATTCGCAAGGAGAAGTTGAGAGTTGAGACAGATCTTGCCGTATTTGATCAAGTGGTAGAAAATCTAGAACATGAACTTAAAGTGATGGGAGAGGAGAAAAGTAGATTCATCCGTGCAGTTTTATTAGGTGTCATCCCTGTCCTAGCAGTTATGTGGTTCCGGTAGACGATTTAGTATAGAATTGTTATTCGGTAGATGGCTCTAACCACTCGTATTTTGTTGTGGCTCTAAGCACTGTATTTCGGTATACAATTTCCTACTTGTGCTAAGTAATGTGCACGATAATTTTAGCAAGGGATCCCAAAAGTGAAAGCATGTACCAGCCTCCGGATCAAATACATATCAATATCTTCCCAATCAAGTTGGGATAGAATTCAAATCATACATACGGATGTACATGGACACATCAAGAACGTGAAGAAGCTTTTTTTGAGACGGATGTAGTAGTTCGAACAATTTTATCCCATTTGGAAATTGCAAAATACAAATTTATAATAATTTATCCCAATTTGCGGCGTCGAACACGGTCGCGCAGCGATGGGCAAGAAAGGCCGGGACGACGGGCGGGCTGAGGGTGGTCATCTGTGCCATCAAACGTTGAAGCGATGTTATCGGCGATGGCTTCAATGTTCGTGGCATCGATGACCGGTGTCGGAACCGCCGCTGTCTTGGTGTACTTCATCGGCGACGGATCTGCGGAGGGCTGGATCGGCGGCTTTGCAGCGCGGTTGTAGACGATGGCTTCAATCGTCTTGGCATCGATTCGCACTCTCGGCACTGGGTCCGACATTGAAGGCTGGGTCTGCGCCGTCGAAGCGATGTTGTAGGCGATGGCTTCAATGTTCGTGGCATCGATGACCACTGTCGGCACGGCCGCCGTCTTGGTGTTCTTCATCATTCAACAAATCTGAGAATAGAATCGAAAGTGAGACAGAGAGAGACATTTCAACTATTTCTGACGGTTAGATCCTCACCGGCACTCTTAGATCCACGGCGCATGCACGGTTAGATGCACGCCGCCGCACGCACGGTTAGATCCGCGCCGCCGCACGCCGACGCACGCACGGTTAGATCCGCGCCGCCGCACACGCCGCCGCCGCACGGTTAGATCCGCGCCGCCGCACGCACGGTTAGATCCGCGCCGCCGCACGCCGCCGCACGCACGGTTAGATCTGCGCCGCCGCACGCCGCCGCACGCACGGTTAGATCCGCGCCGCCGCGACCGCCGTAGTAAGAGAGGAAATACGAGAGAGGAGGATGCGGTCGGAATATGCGACTGCCGGGGTTGGTAGGTATGTGCTCTGCTCTTGTCTCCATATGCGTCCATCGTGGTAGAGAGAGAGATACGGGCCGTCCGATCATAAATGATCGAACGGTGCAAGCGTTCGTTGAGCTTTCAACTAACCAAGATCCGTGTGACATACATCTCGACCAATCGAGAGATCAGCCGGTGAGTACAAGTTAGGAAAGCCGAGTAGAACTAAGAGGGGGAAAAGTGAGGAAATGTTTATCGGAAGGGCAAAGCTGAGTATGACCGAGTAAAACAAGTGGGCCCAGAGAGGGAAAGCTGAGTAACACTAAGTAAAACAGGGGCACCCAAATAATAAACGGACTAAGGGAAATTGAAGCTTTTGGCATAAAAATTGTAAAATTGTGTTATTTGAACAATATATTACATTTTGGCCGACTAGATATTGTTTGCAACTCAAAGATACACAAGTGTGACGAATTTGGACTCATTTGGACAAAGTTTGTAAGCATAGTGGTATTTGGGAGGTGTATTGAGCAGAAAGCCCTGCATCTTCATATCTAGTAGCTCATGGACTAGGAAGTGGTTTTGAAGCTTTTGGCATAAAAACTTCATATCTCTATATTTCCTTTTCCATTATTATTTCTCTAGGTTGTAGGTAACATAACAAGGCTCCATGGGAAGGTTCCACCATGTTTTGAATTATTTTGAATTGAACCCTAAAACCCTAAAACCCTAAAACCCTAAAATGATAAATGTGGCTTAAATGTGGCATACAAATTGTTCATACAAATTCAAATTGTTCAACACAAAGGGATCCCCAATACAAAGGGAACCACAATACAAATTGTTCATACAAATTCAAATTGTTCAACACAAAGGCATCCCCAATACAAATTGTTCAACACAAAGGGATCGCCAATACAAAGGGAACCCCAATACAAATTGTTCATACAAATTCAAATTAGTTGTTCAGAATAAAATCTTTCTCTTGCTCCTGGTGTGACTCGCCGGGCCACCACCTTACTCCGGGTAACCCTAACGGGGATATTACCGGTGTCTACCTTCCTTTTGCCCTCTTTCTTGTTCTTCTTCTTCTGCAAAGCTTGTGCTTTTTCTTCTGCCATGTACTCTTCGAAGTTAGCTTGTATCATGGCCTTACCACTTTCGTGGCATTCTCGACTATACTGTTCCCTCTCCTCTAGACTCATCGGTTGAAGCCATTCTATATCCATCTGTTCCCTCTGCTCTCCATCCAATGGTTCAAGCAGCTCTACATCCATCTGTTCCCCCCGCTCTCGATCCATCGGTTCAATCTCCTCATGTTGAACTGCTGCTTCAATCTCCTCTGCATTTGCTGCTTCAATCACCTCATGTTGAATTGCTGCTTCAATCTCAAGTTGAATTGCTGCTTCATTCTCCTCTGCATTTTCTGCTCCCGCCTGATCTTCCATTCCAAAAGCTGGGTCAACTCCATTTTTACAAAGCCTAGCAATGTGTCCAGGGATTCCACAACGTTTGCACTTACGTTTTCGAATCGGTGCACCACCCTCCGCACTAGCTCTGATCCTATTCTTCCTCGGCCTACCTGCCGGTCTAGTCAATACTGGAGAGTACAGTTTGAAGCCTGGATCGACTTTCATCCATTGGTCTTTTCCCAACAAGGTAGGAACATTCATAGCATATGCAGCCCTCATGTGATGACCCAGCGTACCACTGCATGGTGTAGTACACAAGTCGTTGACATAACACAAGTGAAACACCGTTCCACTCATATTACATCTCTCAGAGTGGTACAACAGAAACATATGCGAGTCCAAGGTATGTCTATA
>NC_061514.1:22188932-22200911 GCF_022539505.1 Lolium rigidum | reverse complement strand
TCGAGAAACTTTGCCTCTCGCCTGTTCTTTACCTCGCACCAATCTTCATCACATCCTTTTGACGAGCAGAGATCATCGTCATATGCAAGTCGATGTTGTCAAGCACATGTTGTCGGCCCCTGTTTTGAAAGGCCGGCTTGGTAAGTGGATGTTTGCGTTGTCAGAGTTCGATCTCCGGTATCAGCCTGCGAAAGCAGTCAAGGGACAAGCGTTGGCCGATCTTATAGCTGAACGGATCAGTACCAATATAGCAGCACTATCTATACGTGCGTGGGCTATGTTCTTCGATGGATCGGCTTGCGACGATGGTTGTGGCATCGGCATTCTGCTCGTATCGCCTCGGGGGGCGGAATACTCCTTCTCCATCAGATTATCTACCCCTTGCACCAACAACGTAGCAGAATATGAGGCAGTACGTAAGGGGATGGAGTTGCTACCGGAAGCCGGCGTAGCAAGAGAGCTTTTTGGAGACTCCAAGTTGGTGATTAACCAGCTCACTGATGAATATAAGTGCGAGAGTGAATCGCTTTTCCCATATTGGATGGAATGCCGTGAGTTGATGACACAGCTTCGGTACATCAACTTTAATTGGGTCCCAAGATCCCAAAACACCGAGGCCAACAATCTCACAGATGAATGGCGTCGGGCTATATAGATATATCCGACGGATCGGAAGTTCAGTGCACGCTCCCGGAACAAGATGATTGGAGAGCCGAAATCTTCAATTACTTAAAAGATTCGGCTCGGGGGGCACCTAAACGGATAAGATATAAAGCCATGAAGTATGTCCTCATAGGAGACGACATGTTCTACAGGACGTTGGAAGGGTTACTACTCAAGTGCCTGGGACCAACTGAGTCTAATCGGCTCTTACATGAGGTGCATGAAGGCGCCTGTGGAACTCATCGGTCGGCTCATAAGATGAAGTGGCTAATCGAGCGATCGGGGTTTTATTGGCCCACCATGCTTTGAAGATTGCTTCAATTACTACAAGGGGTGCCAAGCGTGCCAGATGTTCGGGAAGATTCAGATGGTACCAGCATCAGCGATGAACCCTATCATCAAGCCTTGGCCGTTTCGAGGGTGGGGCATGGATATGATCGGCAAAATCCATCCAGCGTCGAGTAAAAAACATGAATGGATTTTGGTTATCACAGATTACTTCACCAAGTGGGTGGAAGCCGTCCCTATGAAGAAGGTGAAATCAGAAGATGTGATCAAGTTTGTGAAAGAACACGTCATTCATAGGTTCGGGATTCCCCAAACTATCACGACCGATGGAGGTTCGGTCTTTGTTTCTAAAGAATTCAGTGAAGTTCTGCGATGACATGGGGATTAAACTGATCCGATCATCTCCGTACTATGCTCAAGCTAATGGGCAAGTCGAAGCGTCCAATCAGAGCTTAATCAAGCTGATCAAGAGAAAAATTGACGAGAACCCTAGGGATTGGCATGAGAAGTTATCAGAAGCGTTATGGGCCTACCGCATGTCGTGCCATGGAGCTATAAAGACTTCGCCGTACCAGCTTGTCTATGGACAGAAGCCGTATTACCTTGGGAAATTACGGCTGGATCAAGACGTGTCACGTTTCGGAATGATCCGACAACCGAAGAATATGCAGCTTTGATGAGTGACACTATTGAGGACGCAACAAAACTTAGGCTTTGGTCGTTGGAGAAGATTAAGGAGAACAAAGCCGGGGTAGCTCGTGCCTACAATAAGAAGGTTAGACCAAAGGAGTTTCAAGTTGGTGATCTAGTATGGGAAGTCGTGTTGCCGTTAGGAACCGGGGACAAGGCATATGGCAAATGGTCTCCTAATTGGCACGGTCCGTACAAAGTCGTCCAGGCCTTGAAGGGTAATGCATACATGTTGGAAGAGTTGGACGGCGAGAAGTTCCCAGTAGCCGTCAATGGTCAACACCTCAAGAAGTATTTCCCAAGCATGTGGGGTGATGGGCAGTAAGGTATGGAGGCCGATTTTAAATCGGCCAGTAAAAAAAAAATCATCATCACAGCCGATGCGCAGACATCGACTTGAGAAAACATGCGGAGTCAGCAGAGCACAGCCGATGTACGGGCATCGACTTCAGAATAATAAAGCCGATATATTGCTATCGACTCTAGAGGGATAGGCTCAAAATAACAGGTTAATGGGATCGGTACAGGCCAGAAATCATGATATTTGGGATAAATTTCCTAGTGGCTTGCTGAGGAGTTCAATCTGATAGTTTGGACGTGGTTTGGACGAGAGTTAGACCTGTTGAACCGCGTGTTTGGGCGACGGCTTGGCCTCAGATCGCGTTTGTACTGCGAGCCGATGTCCTGCTATCGGCTCCCTATACGACGACTTCGTTCTACGATCGGCAAAGTTAACAAGGAAGTGAAGTTAATTGAGGAACATTTTCTTCATTAATAGAGGGATTTCTTACAAAGAAAGAGCCGATTGCTCAGAAAAGAAGAGGACAAAAGCCGACTACTACTACTAGTCCCTAATCTAAGGGCCGTTGCTGCCCTCGTCGTCGCTGCCGCCGGCGCAGCTCGCCGATAGGCTCCTCATCGGAACTCCCGTAACCTTCTACGGGAGCCTCATCTTCCTCATCGTCGTCATCACTGTCGTCGTCCCACCAGGTGCGGAGGCGCTTCGCTGGTGGGTAACCTTCGAGGGAGTCGTCGTCGTCCTCCTCCGCTTCTTCCTCGGAGGAGGTGAAATCGTCCCAGGAGAAGCGGTCGTCCTCGCTCTCTGCCTCCTCTTCCCCGTCGACGAGGAATTGAAGGTCGCCCTCTCCGTCGGTCAAGGATTTGTCATCCTCAGACCAAACGAAGGAATCGTGCTCCTCCTTGTCCCACGACGTTGGGGCAAGAATGTCGTGCGCCGCCAACGAGCCCCACTCCGGCGTCGGCTCGCGGGATGAAGAAGAATCGGAGAAGACCGACGAGGCGGAGGAGGAAGAAAAGGAGGACATGGCTACGGGAGATTGAGGGTTTTTTGGGTGCCGATGGCCGGAACAGAGCAAAAGGGGTGAAGTGGCAAACTGCTCAGGGCGGTTAAATAAAGGGGATACAGTAGAGATTCAATGCCACAGCAGTTTCCGAGGAGGCGGTGCCCAAAGACAACGGTCAGATCACGCGGAATAGTTGAGAAGGCAGGGCATCATGATGAAGGGTGCTCGCGACGGTTCTCGCTCCGCCACGACATGACCCGACGAAGAAAAACAGAGTGATTTTGGAATTATCAATTCCAAAACCAGGGGGGCATGTGTTATCACCGGATTTTGACCAAGTCAGAGGTGGGCCGCGATCAAGATGGGCTTAAAGATTATACATGGAAGAATATACATGAATCGGCCTTATGCGCAACGTTTGGGCTAGTATGCCCGTGTATCTGTAATATAGTAGATCGCATCTTAGATTAAAAGATAGAGTTTGACCCGTGCATGGTTAGGTGCACGCCTAAATTAGAAAGTCCCCTGGACTATAAATATGTATCTAGGGTTTATGGAATAAACAACAACCAACGTTCAACCACAAATCAATCTCGGCGCATCGCCAACTCCTTCGTCTCGAGGGTTTCTACCGGTAAGCATCATGCTGCCTAGATCGCATCTTGCGATCTAGGCAGCACAAGCCTATCTCGTTGTTCATGCGTTGCTCGTACTGAAGCCTTTTTGATGGCGAGCAATGTAGTTATCTTAGATATGTTAGGGTTAGCATTGTTCTTCATATTACATGCTTTCGTAGTGCAACCCTTGCATATCTAGCCGCCCTTACACCTATCTTAGGTGTAGGGGCGGCACTCCGCTTGATCATTATTTAGTAGATCCGATCCGTTACGGTTGCTCCTTGTTCTTCAAGGATTAGTTTAATATCTGCAATAGTTAGGCCTTACAAAGGGTTGGAGGATCCAGCGGCACGTAGGGTGTCGTTTGCTATTCCTAGACAGGATGTTCCGGGGATCAACCTCGTGTTGGTTTTTAGGCCTTGTCTAGGATCGGCTTACGATCACCGTGCGTGGCCGCGAGGCCCAATCGTGAGTAGGATGATCCGATTATGCGGTGAAAACCCTAAATCGTCGTAGGTCGCATTAGCTTTATCTTGATCAAGCAGGACCACCATATATTCGTGCACCTCGTACGAATCATGGGTGGATCGGCTCCTTGAGCCGATTCACGGGATAACCTCGAGAGCCGATCGAGGCTCGTATTTAATGTTTACGTGTATGCCATGCAGGAAACTAAGCGAGGCATCTTCATCACCTTCCTGACCAGGTATAGGTCAGGTGGCACGCCCTTGCACCAGCATCGGACGTGTGTACCAGAGGCTTTGCGGGCCATCGCTCGGAGGGACCAGGGCCAGCCGCAGCCCTAAGTTGTTCCCGGCTCTACTGTGTTGCCCGTCGCTGCCCGCCGGTGGGTTTTGACCGCAACAGCTATATGTTATCTACTTGTTAGCAACTATAGATCATTGCCTTGAGTCACTTCATTCATTTCATATGCTTTGTAATAGTATGATCAAGGTTATGTAAGTAGCATGTCACTACAGAAATTATTCTTTTTATCGTTTACCTCCTCGGGACGAGCAGGAACTAAGCTTGGGGATGCTGATACGTCCCCGACGTATCCATAATTTCTGTCGTTCCATGCTTGTTTTATGACAATACTTACATGTTTTGCTTGCACTTTATGATGATTTCATGCGTTTTCCGGAACTAACCTATTAACAAGATGCCACAGTGCCAGTTCCTGTTTTCTACTGTTTTTGGTTCCAGAAAGGCTGTTCGGGCAATATTCTCAGAATTGGACGAAATCAACGCCAAACCTCCTATTTTTCCCGGAAGCATCCAGAACACCGAAGAAGAGTCGGAGATGGGCCAGGGGGCCACCACAACACATGGCGGCGCGGGCCAGACCCTGGCCGCGCCGGCCTAGGGTGTGGCGCCCCCAGGTGCCCCCTGCGCCGCCTCTTCGCCTATAAAATCCCTTTCGACCTAAAAACGCAAGTACCAATTGACGAAACTCCGGAAAGACTCCGTGGGCGCCGCCACCGTCGCGAAACTCCAACTCGGGGGACAGAACTCTGTCCCGGCACCCTGCCGGGACGGGGAAGTGCCCCCGGAAGCCATCTCCATCAACGCCACCGCCTCCGCCATGCTCCGTGAGTAGTTCCCCCATGGACTACGGGTTCTAGCAGTAGCTATGTCGGTATACTCTCCCCCATGTACTTCAATACAATGGTCTCATGAGCTGCCTTACATGATTGAGATTCATCTGATGTAATCGGTGTTGTGTTTGTTGGGATCCGATGGGTGATACATTATGATTAGTCTATCTATAAAGTTTGTGAAGTTATTGTTGCTGCAATCTTGTTATGCTTAATGCTTGTCACTAGGGCCTGAGTGGCATGATCTTAGATCTGAGCTTTATAATTGTTGCTTAGATTGTATCTACAAGTTGTATGCACATGTCACCGTCCGGAACCAAAGGCCCCGAAGTGACGAAATCGGGACAACCGGAGGGGATGGTAGTGATGTGAGGATCACATGTTTTCACGGTGTGTTAATGCTTTGCTCCGGTACTTTATTAAAAGGAGTACCTTAATATCCAGTAGTTTCCCTTGAGGCCCGGCTGCCACCGGCTGGTAGGACAGAAGATGTTGTGCAAGTTTCTCATTGCGAGCACGTACGACTATATACGGAAAACATGCCTACATAATTAATAAGCCCGATGTTCTATCTTAATGCTTTGATTCCTATCAATTGCCCAACCGTAATTTGTTCACCCAACACTTGTCACTTATTGGAGAGTTACCACTAGTGTAGATCGCTGGGAACCCCGGTCCATCTCTCATCATAATATACTTGTTCTCTATGTCATTGGAAGTAGTATCAACTATTTTCCGGTGCCATTGCTCCCATATTGCTATTACTGCTGCCGTGTTACTCGTTACTACCGCTCTCATATTATCGCTACTTTTACATCACCCCCGTTGCTAGTGCTTTTCCAGGTGCAGCTGAATTGACAACTCAGTTGTTAAGACTTATAAGTATTCTTTACCTCCCCTTGTGTCGAATCAATAAATTTGGGTTTTACTTCCCTCGAAGACTGTTGCGATCCCCTATACTTGTGGGTCATCAAGACTCTTTACTCGTACCGTGGTATGTCATCTCTTGTGACCCAGTCACATGCTTGCAAGCTAATTAGACAACATTCCATCGAGAGGGCCCAGAGTATATCAATCCGTCCTCGGGATGGACAAATCCCACTATTGATCCATATGCCTCAACTCACACTTTCCAAATACTTAATCCCATCTTTATAACCACCCATTTACGCAGTGGCGTTTGATGTAATCAAAGCATCCTTCTGGTGTAAGTGATTTACATGATCTCATGGTCGAAAGACTAGGTAACTATGTATCGAAAGCTTATAGCAAGTTGAACTTAATGACTTGATCTTATACTACGCTCATATGGGTGTGTGTCCATTATATCATTCAACCAATGACATAACCTTGTTATTAATAACATCCAATGTTCATGATCACGAAACCATAATCATCTATTAATCAACAAGCTAGTTATACAAGAGGCTTACTAGGGACTCCTTGTTGTTTACATAACACACATGTATCAATGTTTCGGTTAATACAATTATAGCATGGTATGTAAACATTTATCATAAACACAAAGATATTATAATAACCACTTTATTATTGCCTCTTGGGCATATCTCCAACAAGTCTCCCACTTGCACTAGAGTCAATAATCTAGATTACATTGTAAGGTACCTAACACCCATGGCATTCTGGTGTTGGTCATGCTTTGCCCTAGGGAGAGCTTTAGTCAATGGATCTGCCACATTCAGATTTGTGTGTACTTTGCAAATATTTACTTCACCATCTTCGATGATGTACTCGCGAATCGAATGAAAACGCAACTTGATATGCTTTAGCTTCTTGTGTGACATTGGTTCTTGTGCATTGGCGATGGCACCCATGTTGTCACAATAAATGATTAATGGGTCTAATGCACTAGGAACCACACCAAGCTCAACAATGAACCTCTTCATCCATATCGCTTCCGATGAAGCCTCCGAAGCCGATATGTATTCAGATTCAGTTGAAGACTTCGCCACCGTGCACTCGCTTGGAACTCATCCAGCTCTATCGCAGCTCCATTCAAGTATAAACACGTACCCGGACCGAGACTTAGAGTCATCGGGATCGTTGTTCCAACTTGCATCGGTGTAACCGGTTACAACGATCTCTTGGTCACCGCCATAACAAAGAAACATATCCTTAGTCATTTTCAAGTACTTCAGGATATTCTTGACCGCTGTCCAGTTGTTCCATTCCCGGATCACTCTGCTATCTGCTGGTCAAACTAACAACATGTGCGATATCCGGTCTAGTACACATCATGGCATACATGATAGAGCCTACTGCTGAGGCATAGGGGATCTTATTCATCCTCTCTCTTTCTTCTGCCATAGCCGGATCTTGAGTCTTACTCGAGACCTTACCTGGCAACATAGGCAAAAACCCTTTCTTGCTTTCATCCATTCTAAACTTCTTTAGAATCTTGTCCAGGTATGTACTTTGTGAAAGCCCTATTAGGCGTCTTGATCTATCTCTATAAATCTTGATGCCTAAAATGTATGCTGCTTCACCAAGGTCTTTCATTGAAAAACACTTATTCAAATAACCTTTAACGTTGCTTAATAGTAATATATCATTCCCAATTAATAATATGTCATCTACATATAATATCAGGAACGCTACAGAGCTCCCACTCACTTTCTTGTAAATACAGGCCTCACCATGAGTCTGTATAAACCCGAAGTCTATGATCACCTTATCAAAGCGTCGGTTCCAACTCCGGGATGCTTGCTTCAGTCCATAAATGGAACGCTGAAGTTTGCATACCTTGTCAGCATTTTTAGGACCGACAAAACATTTGGGTTGTACCATATACAACTCTTCCTCAATGTCACCATTAAGGAACGCCGTTTTGACATCCATCTACCAAATCTCATAAACGAAAAATACAGCTATTGCTAACAAAATCCTCACAGACTTTAGCTTCGCTACAGGTGAGAAAGTCTCATCGTAGTCAACTCCTTGAATTTGTCAGAAACCTTTTGCGACAACTCGAGCTTTATAGACAGTAATATTACCATCAGCATCTATTTTTCTTTTGAAGATCAATTTATTCTCAACAGCCTTGCGGCTATCAGGTAAGTCTACCAAAGTCCATACTTGGTTATCATATGGATCCCATTTCGGATTTCATGGCTTCTTGCCATTTGTTGGAATCTGGGCTCATCATTGCTTCTTCATACGTCGCAGGGTCTTAATCATTGTTGTCCACAATCATGACATTTAGACAGAGTCATACCAATCAGGAGTGGTACGTTCCCTCGTCGATCTGTGAGGTTCAGTAGCTTCCTCGTTCGAAGTTTCATGATCATCATCATTTGCTTCCTCTCCTATCGGTGCAAGCTGCACAGGAACATCTTCCGGCACTGCGCTACTCTGTTCTATGAGAGAAGGTTCAATAACCTCGTCGAGTTCTACTTTCCTTCCAGTCACTTCTTTAGTGATAAATTCCTTCTCAAGAAAGGATCCGTTCTTGGCAACAAAGATTTTGCCTTCGGATCTGTGATAGAAAGTGTACCCAATTGTTTCTTCAGAGTATCCTACGAAGACGCATTTCTCCGCTTTGGGTTCCAGCTTGTCAGGTTGTAACTTCTTTACATAAGCTTCGCAACCCCAAAGTTTAAGGAACGACATCTTAGGTTTCTTTCCAAACCATAATTCATACTGTGTCGTTTCAACGGATTTAGATGATGCCCTATTTAAAGTGAATGCGGTTGTCTCTAATGCATAACCCCAAAATGATAACGGCAAATCAGTAAGAGACATCATAGATCGAACCATATGCAAGAGAGTTCGATTACGATGTTCGGACACACCATTACGATGTGGTGTTCCCGGCGGTGTCAACTGTGAAAGTATTCCGCATTTCTTTAGATGCATGCCAAACTCATAACTCAAATACTCGCCTCCGCGATCAGAACGCAGAAACTTAATCTTCTTGTTACGTTGATTTTCTACTTCACTTTGGAATTCCTTAAACTTCTCAAAAGTTTCGGACTTATGTTTCATAAAGTAAATATACCCATATCTACTCAGATCAACCGTGAAGGTTAGAACATAACGATAACCACCGCATGATGCCACACTCATTGGTCCGCACACATCGGTATGTATAATTTCCAACAAGTCTGTAGCTCGCTCCATTGTACCAGAAAATGAAGTTTTTCTCATTTTTCCCATTAGACATGCTTCGCATCTATCAAGTGACTCAAGAAGTCCATCGGAATGGAGTTTCTTCATGCGTTTCACTCCAATATGACCAAGACGATAGTGCCACATATAAGTAGAATTATCATTCAATTTAATTCGCTTAGCATCAATGTTATGAACATGTGTATCACTAGCATCAATGTTATGAATATGTGTATCACTACCATCAAAACAATACATCGTTCTTACAATAAACTTTTATCGGTGGCAAGGCTCGCCCATCTTCGTGGGCATTAACCTTACCTTTACTTAAGCAAGAAGTATGAATTCAATAAATAAATTACATCATTCTCACCATAACGTTCGACCCAGATCTCTACATAAGTACCCGAACACTCGGGGAAAGCAGAACATGGAGTATTTTCGTACAAAAATTGTACCAGCTATACAAATTTTCAATGTTCCGACTACTCGTTTGGCACTTCGGCTCCACGGTTTGCTTTGGAGCTCACTTCTAATCTATCAACTATAATTGAAGTAGGGTGCCTCACGAATGGATAGTATGGGCATACGTTGGCATCAACATTAACAATCAACTCCAAGTCAAGCGAAGGGTGTTTAGCCAATAAAAAGACAAAGGTTGTTTCAGCCCCAGCTAGAAGCTGACTTCTGATGTCTACGGGTGCTTCTATTCTTGTAGACAGTGTTGGGCCTCCAAGAGCAGAGGTTTGTAGAACAGCAGCAAGTTTCCCTTAAGTGGATCACCCAAGGTTTATCGAACTCAGGGAGGAAGAGGTCAAAGATATCCCTCTCAAGGAACCCTGCAATCACGATACAAGAAGTCTCTTGTGTCCCCAACACACCTAATACACTTGTCGGATGTATAGGTGCACTAGTTCGGCGAAGAGATAGTGAAATACAAGTGGTATGAATGAATATGAGCAGTAGTAACAGTGCCGGAAAAGTGCTTGCGGGCGTGCGATTGATGGTAGTAATATTGCAGAAGTAAAGATGCAGTAAAACAATAGAATAAGCGATGATTGCAGTATTTGGAAACAAGGCCTAGGGTTCATACTTTCACTAGTGGACACTCTCAACATTGATCACATAATAAATAAGTTCTCTTCCTTTGTGCTACATATACTCTTGTTTGATAATGAACACCATTCGTTGTGTAGGGCTACGAGAGCTCCCTCAAGCCGGAGTTAACAAGCGCCACAACATTCGACATTCATATTTAAGTAACCTTTAGAGCATAATAGATCTTTGCAATTTAAACCGAGTACTAACATAGCATACACACTATCACCTTTACACTATGAAGGGGGAATAAATCACATCAATGCTATCATAGTAATAATTAACTCCATAACCTACAAGAGATTATGATCATAACCTACGCCAAGTACTACACGATGCACACACTATCACCATTACACCGTGAAGGAGGAATAGACTACTTTAATAACATCACAAGAGTAGCACATAGACTAATAGTTATACAAAACTCATATGAATCTCAATCATGTAAGGTAGCTCATGAGATCATTGTATTGAAGTACATAGGAGAGAGATTTAACCACATAGCTACCGGTACAACCCTTAGCCTCGATGGAGAACTACTCCCTCCTCATGGGAGACAGCAGCGTTGATGAAGATGGCGGTGGTGTCGATGGAGAAGCCTTCCGGGGGCACTTCCCCGTCCCGGCGGCGTGCCGGAACAGAGACTCCTGTCCCCCAGATCTTGGCTTCGCGATGGCGGCGGCTCTGGAAGGTTTCTCGTACCGTGGCTTTTCCGTCTCAAAGATTTAGGTCAAGGGGCTTCTTATAGGCGAAGAGGCGGAGTCGGAGGGCTGACGAGGCGGTGACACAATAGGGGGGCGCGGCCCAGGCCCTGGCCGCGCCACCCTGTCATCTGGTGGCCCTCCTCTGCTGGCTCTCGGGTGTTCTGGAAGCTTCGTGGAAAAATAGGATGCTTGGCATTGATTTCGTCCGATTCCGAGAATATTTCCTTACTAGGATTTCGAAACCAAAAACAGCAGAAAACAGGAACTGGCCCTTCGGCATCTCGTCAATAGGTTAGTTCTGGAAAATGCATCAAAACGATATAAAGTGTGAACAAAACATGTAGGTATTGTCATAAAACTAGCATGGAACATAAGAAATTATAGATACGTTGGAGACGTATCAACTTCGCATGCACCAGAGCCCGAACCCTCGCAACATTCCTGAAGTTCGACGTTAGGGTGAGCAATGTCGGAGGAACTGAGTTAAGCGGAAACATAGTTTTCCATATCATGGTTAGGCTTGCTCGGCACTTATCGAAGAATCGATGCACCTGTTGCACCCGATCTTGGAATTTAGCAACAAACACGGCTTTTGACTTGTCAGTCCAAAATACGCCGTATGGTTGCGATAAATCAGTCAGGGCCTCGACTCTCTCGTGCACTCATTTTTTTTCTTCTTCAGACAAGTTCAAAGCAATAACTGCCGAAGAAACAAAAGGAAGATTAGTTAACAGATAAGATACACTCGAAGACATGAAATAGACGAAGAAATATCGGATACTCATGTTCAAGCTTTGAGTGGCCTTCTGCAATTCGTTTAGCGCATATTACTCTGCTTCAATGGCTAGTTCATCTTTATTTTTTTATCACTGCCGCCATAGCATGG